>NC_061820.1:23758450-23770950 GCF_019202785.1 Penaeus chinensis | reverse complement strand
ACCAGAAGATTATTGAGGAAGCTCCTTGTGTCATTGCCAATCCTGATGTGTTTTATAAGATGGAGCAGGTATGTGGTACTCTCATGTTTAGTAAAGTACAAGTAATTCTTCAGTGTAAGATATTTTCTTTTAGATTAAATTTGTCGTGAGAAACTTGAATGATATTAGTCATTCTCAGTTAATGTATGTTGCAATACAATTAGGAGCAACATAGTTGGGGTTTTGCCTCTTATTGCATTATCTTTCAGTAGATTTTTTTTACATGGGCAGATGCTTCTGAAAAATACATTTTCCCATAAATTACTGTAAAAATTTGAATCATATAAATTAAAGCTTCCCCAGCATGCCTTAACTTTTTGAACTACGGCAGCAAAGCCAACTATATTCTTATGATCTATGGTTAACTGAATATTTCCTGTATGAATTACATGAATATATAGAGAGCAAAATAAGTCTGGTGCCTTGATGTGTAAAGGATTACAATAAAGTATTTCAGAATTTAAGATTTTTAAAAATTAATGTATCTCTCATAATCTGTTACTCTTTCCAGGCTGCTGTAAAACTGGCAAAATTGGTAGGTTATGTTAATGCTGGCACTGTAGAATACCTGTATGACAATGATGGGAACTTCTACTTCTTGGAACTTAATCCCAGACTGCAGGTGGAGCACCCATGCACAGAGATGATCACAGATATCAACCTTCCAGCTGCCCAGTTACAGGTATGGTAATATTGAAGGAGACAGTAACAAAAGTAGAGGCTTTTATGAAAACCAGATCTATTATTCATTATTACTGTACACCCCTTTACAATTATTATTATTATTTTCTATTCCTGTTACAGATTGCAATGGGTATTCCTTTGCATAGAATAAGATGTGTAAGAGCACTCTATGGAGAGTCTCCGTGGGGTGATTCAATTATAAACTTTGATGAACCCAAGAGGAAACCTGTACCAAAAGGTCACTGTATAGCTGCTCGTATTACAAGTGAAAACCCAGATGAAGGTATGTGTCGGAACACTTGTGTTCAGAGAGGTTGTTCACCAGTATATGATGTTTTGGTGATGTTTTTCATTTATTTAATTGCATACCATAAAAAAACATTTTGATTACTAGTTAAATAACTTGCATTCAACTATTCATTTTGGTTTTAAGGGTTCAAGCCAAGTTCAGGAACAGTACAGGAACTGAACTTCAGATCAAGCAAGAATGTTTGGGGTTACTTCAGCGTTTCAGCATCAGGTGGTCTCCATGAGTATGCTGATTCACAGTTTGGTCATTGTTTCTCATGGGGAGAGAACAGAGAAGCTGCAAGAGAGTAAGTATAAACTATTTGTCAATCATGTATAGATTTTTTATTAATATTAAAACTGGCTATTGTTCTTACTGCAATTCGGGATATATTCTGTGCCTTGTTATTATTTATATTATTATTATTTGTACTACTGTATTTTTATTGGAATTTCTTATTTTTTGCTCCAATAAGGATTATTTTCTATTTGTATTTATTTTTCATATCTCCAAGCCATGCCAATTTTTTTTGTTATTTTGGAGCACCAATATAAAAAGGATTGCCATTTTTCTTCCTTAGGAATCTGGTCATAGCACTGAAGGAACTGTCTATCCGAGGAGACTTCAGAACAACCGTAGAATACCTTGTGACTCTTCTCGAGACAGATACATTCCAACAGAACTCCATTGGTGAGTCTATCTTCAAATTGATCTACTCAGAATGTAAATAAGAGAATAATTATTTGAAGGCATGAAAGATGAGTGCCTTTATTTTCTTGATGAAAATCGACACTCATTAAGGCTGGGAGTGCATGTAAATATGTGGTGTCCTCAGTGGTTTTGTTTTGTTGATTTTATTTATACCGATAGCTCTGGTTGCCAAGGTGTCAGATTTTCAGGAAGGAAGCTGTTTATTTTTATAATTGTTATTACATACATTGAAATTCACAAACATACAAATACACATCCATCCAGTTAAAAAGAGATCAGTAGGCCTTATGATATACTTCTTGGTGACCGTGCATGTATCTGATGCCAGTGGGCATGGGAGGTTAAAGATACTTTCTTTTGCATATGTAAGTAGAGATAATGTATCTAAGCAACAAATCCCTTTACAGATACTGGCTGGCTTGACCACCTGATTGCTGCCAGAGTGCAGGGCAAGAAACCTGACACCATGATGGCAGTTATGTGTGCTTCTGTACTTATTGCAGACAACACCATCCAGGATGCCTTTAACCACTTCCAGAATTCCTTAGAGAAGTGGGTATTCTTTGGTTCACTTGTGTTTTTTTATGCTTTATGATTTTGGTATCTCATGATAAGGCTACATGCAGTGTTTCTAGATATGGGTAGGAAAAGGACTACTTTTTAAATTTTAAATTTCAGTGTAATTTAGTTTCATTTTTATTTACCTGTTTTATGATTAAGTTTGATCTTGGTAAAGGACTGTTTCTATATATTTACTTTTTGTGTAGTTAGATTTTTTCTCTTGTTATATTTAGTTAGATATTGTGAAAAAATGCTTTAAATAGCAGGTCTAGAAGTCAAATGGTTGATCATACTTTGGTGAGACTTTGCATTGTGTAATATTGTAAAAGTAATGCTGTTTTTCTTTACACAGAGGTCAGGTCTTACCCCTGAAGTCCCTGACCAATGTTGTTGAGGTTGATTTGATCTCCGAAAGTATGAAGTATCATGTAAAAGCCACAAAATCTGGTCCAACACAGTACTTCTTAGTGCTCAATGGAACCCACAAAGTAGTTGATTTCTTCCGTATGAGTGATGGTGGGCTCCTCTTGTCACTTGATGGGGTTAGTCAAGTTACTTATCTCAAGGACGAAGTGGACAAGTAAGTAGAACAAAAGGAAATGTCAGAAGATCTTTGTTATGACATTAAGAAAAGAACTCATTCATCTAAGAACTTGTTATTGATATGTTCATGATTACATATATTATTCCTCTAATTGTGACATTTGCCAATGTTCAGGTACCGTCTCACCATTGGACACCAGACGTGTGTTTTTGATAAGGAAAATGATCCAACTGTTTTAAGAACCTCAGCTCCTGGTAAACTTATAAACTACCTGCAGGAGGATGGCAGTCATATGTTTGTTGGGCAGGCATATGCAGAGATTGAGGTAGGATGATCTTCATATCCTAATATTGCATTTCACTGTTTTGAATTGTGTAACTTATATTTATCTACAAATTCATCAGTGCAAATCAAAGATGTGAAAAAAATCTGATGTTTTGGACTTCCTGCAGAGCATGAAGATGGTCATGGCTCTGACAGTATCTGAGTCAGGGTGCGTGTTCCACCTTAAACGGCCTGGAGCAATTCTCAATGCTGGCGACACCATTGCTCGCCTAGAGCTTGATGATTCCTCCCGCATCACCAGGGCCCAGGACTTCACTGGAGGCTTCCCTTCAAGCAAAACTCCACTACCAAGAGAAGATGAAAAGTTGAACCACATTTACCACACATGCAGAACTGTGCTGGATAATATTCTAAGTGGTGAGTGTTGATACTGCAGACAGTTCAGTTGATTTGATAACAGTGGCTACACTCTGTCTTAATTTTTTTCTCGTAGTTTATATTAGAACAAGGTTTATTATAGTTAAGGTGATTTAATATCTTCAGGAATATTACTGGTAAGATAGGAAATGTTGACAACCCTCCGAATTTTTTGAAATTCTTAAAATTAACTACAGTGCTTGTTTGTCAAACTTTTTTCATTCTTTTAGGATTTTGCCTCCCTGATGAATTCTTCACATCAATGGTGAAAGAAACTGTGCAAAAGCTGATGTGTGTCTTAAGAGATCCCAACTTACCCCTCTTGGAGCTGCAGGTAAAGAGAGTTCTTAGCCCTTTTTAATATGAGTTAATCCATAGCTGTACGTTCAATATGTAACTCCTTTACTTTCAAGGTGCTTTGTATATTACAACATTATTGTTATTAATACAATTTTTTTTACTTTGCAGGAGGTCATTTCATCGATTTCTGGGAGAATACCACAAGCTGTAGAAAAGAAGATTAGGAAATACATGCTGATTTATGGAAGCAATGTCACCTCCATGTTAGCACAGTTCCCCTCACAGGAGATTGCCAGTGCAATTGACAGGTATATCTGCTATATTAAGAAGCAGTAAATTAAGAAATTTATGTTTTAGAAATGTATATCAAGTTATTCAGAAGAAGATTAGAATTTGCGGATATTGTACTGGTTTGGAAGTTTGACATGTTTTTGCCTTTGTTAGGTTATCAATTTATCTTTTTTTTTCTTCTGTTTTCTTAAACAGCCATGCAGCATCACTCCAAAAGAAAGACCGTGATGTGTTCTTTGTTACAACACAAGGGTTGGTGCAGCTCTGCCAGCGCTACAAGAAGGGTAGTCGTGGCCGCATGACTCAGGTAGTTCAGGAAATGCTCAAGACTTATTTGCTGGTGGAAACTCAGTTCCAACATGGTAAGTATTCACTTATATGTTATTCAAACTTGCCTTTGATTACTACAGCTATTTAACCTATTTGCCTGTGGACTTATGTTTTGTCCCCTGTAGTTTTTTGTGAATGTTACATACAGATGGCTCCACATGTGCTCAGCCGGCAAGGAGTCTATCAGTAGCCCTAGTGACCGATCCTGATTTCCTCATTCCTTGAATTGACGGGAAAATGTGCTTTTTCTTTTAAATACAGTTGACATAGATACTGTTATTATTGTTATTGATGTCTTGATTATTAAATTGTTATTAAAATCTCGATAATATTTAAGACCCTTTCCAAAAGTCAAGGAAAAGTTTTAACAGGTGAGATACGTAGGACTAATAACCGACTCCTTGGTGACTAAGGACTTGTAGAGCCATCTATGTGTAATTACATTAATTAAACTTGTATTACATTGGGCATGGCATGTAATCTTGCCATATGGGGCATTTGGGTTAAGCTTTAGGGTATTGAGTGTACTTGAGTGTAGGAATTAAGGTTATAATTTTGTAATTACACTACTTTTGCTTTTAATTTGGTCATTTATCATTTATATAGAGAAATATTTTCTCTTTAAGGTTCATATGACAAATGTGTCCATGGACTGAGAGACAAGAACAAGGATGATATGGCCAGTGTCCTCTCTACATTATTCTCACACTCACAAGTAGCAAAGAAGAATCAGGTCAGTTTGATATGAATTGTTATAGAGTTAATGACAATTTAAAATTTGGGCATGAGACCTGTTTTGACCAGTATGTGGAAATGATGAAAACAGTTTGTGATCATTCTGTTAATCCTTATATGTATACTTCAGATGGTCATTCTTCTGATTGAGCATCTGTGTGGCCATGAGCCAGGGATCACAGATGATTTGTCAGCCATTTTGGAGCAGCTGACCAAGCTCAACAGCTCAAAGCATTCTCGTGTTGCACTACGAGCACGTCAAGTAAGTAAAAACCCGCTGTATATGAAGTAGACATCTCATACTTTTGTAACCATTTGAGTTGTTTACAGCTTTATCTTTCAGTATGTCTGCCTCACAATCTATCTATAAACATATGCAGATTTTAAATTTATAAAGGCATATACAGTATTTACTTACAAAATGTATATGTTGTACCTTTACTTCAGTTTCTTGGCATAAAAGTGAGAGGCAAAAAATCATTGCTAAGTATGGTTAACACATGAACCTGTGACAGAATGTAAATATCAGTAAGAAATAAGATTGTAAAATGACAATTTCATAAAGTCAGGTAGAAACAGAAGCAAGGAAAGCTATAAAAGGAAGTAAAGACATCAATTTATTTATTTAACATTCATTTTTCCCTCCAGGTGCTGATAGCAGCCCACCAACCTGCATATGAACTCCGCTACAACCAAATGGAGTCAATCTTCCTTCCTGCTATAGATATGTATGGCCATTCCTTCCATCCAGAAAATCTCCAAAAACTCATTTTGTCTGAGACTTCAATATTTGATGTCTTGCATGCTTTCTTCTACCACACAAACACAGCTGTGCGTATGGCTGGCTTAGAGGTAAGAGTCGTAAACATTTTTCTTTTTCTTTAATGTCGACTATGTTAACTTATTCTGTATTTTAGATTCACTGCATTTTCCTTGTTTTAGAAGATATGTGATTTTCTTCTTTTTATGTGTTAAATTAAACTACAGTCTTTTCCAAAAGGTTTATGTTCGACGTGCGTACATCAGCTACGAACTGACTTGCCTACAGCACAAGGAACTTTATGGTGGAGTTTGTGTTGTGTTCTTCCAGTTCCTTTTGCCATCTTCCCATCCAAACAGGTATGTTTTTTTTCCTTGAGTTAGCTTATTTTTGTGGAAAAGTGATTCACAGTTTCAGCATTATACTGTATTATTTACATGATGACAAATAATTTCTTCTGTTGTAGAAGATATGTTAATTTCAAAATTGCTTGTGCTAAAACTAATCTCAATTTCAGAATTCCTCACAATAAAGTGTGGAGCACCTTAGAGTACACGGACCCACACCACACCCCTATTGATCCTCCAACCAATCTTGAAAACTGCCAGCGCATGGGCATCATGGCAACCTTCACGACCTTTGGGGAGTTTGAGATCTATTTCAGTGACCTGATGGACTTCTTCCAGCCAGCAGAACATGGTGTGCTGGAGGGAGAATTAAGTCCCAGGGATCACCTTAGCAGTTCCATAAAATTAGGATCTTCTTTCAGCGACTTTATTGGTGAACACAAGGTAAAAAAGAAATATGTTTAGTTTTTTTTTTTTTTTTTATATGCTATCTTCATGTTTTGCTGTCTAATGTTGAGATTGGTCAAAATGTAATAAAGGAATTAAACATGACAGGAAGCCAAAGACCCAATCCACATCATGAACATTGGCATTCGGATGGAGGAGGAAAAGGATGATTCAGAGCTAAGTGAACAATTTGCCATCTTCTGTGCAAGCAAGAAGAAGGAATTCCATGAAGCAGGCATCAGACGAATCACCTTTGTTATCTTCTACAAGCAGCAATTCCCAAGATACTTCACCTACAGGTTAGAAGTCAGAGGTGTATGAGTGGTTCTTGAATTTTGAATGGTTGACTGACTTACATGAATCAAGGTAGAAGAGCAGAGGTACAGGCATAGATATGATATTGCATTAATTGGCAGATAAAGACATACACTGACAAACGTATGTTTACAGATGCTCAGTCACATGAGCAGGCACAGTCAACAAAGAGTTATAAAAGCTAATCACAAACAGCTAAACAGCCATAAATGCCTAGAGATGCATGTTGATAAATATACATTAACAGAGACACTCAGACGGAAGCACTGACTGCATACAAATACCAATGTTATAAAGGCTGATCACAAACGGTTAAGCAGCCATAAATGCCTAGAGCTGCATGTTCATAAATATACATTAATAGAGACACTCAGACGGAAGCACTGATTGCATACAAGTACATGAACGATTTTTATTTCTTTGTATGAAAGGCTCTTGTATTTATCACTTTTAGTTTGGTATATAGATGAATGTTTGTAAACAGGGATGTGTATGTAGAAGTATGAATTGTATGTTTGTGGATAGGTTTGCATGTATGACTAAGCATGAATTTGTAAACAGTGCTGTGACTGAGTATGTTAAAGACTTATTAACAGATTCTTTTGTATATCTCATCTAATGTATCAGTTTTTGATGATTAAACTTCTTATTTTTCAGAAGGTGTAGATTGTTTTGCTTATGATTAATTAATTGTAAGGTACTTACAAGACATGCTCACTTTTTGCAATGAAAGATGTGTGATCATTTGATTTTTTATTTGTTGCCTTTTGAGTGAATAACTTTTGTATTTTCCTTTTCTTTTTGTTTATATTCTTGATTTGATAAGTTCCTTACTTACGTTTTGTATTGTAATTATTTCTCACCAGAATTGTTTGTTGGACAGCTTTAGTGTTAAAATCACCATCTTATGATGCAGAAACTCAAATCTAGATATTATGCTGTGAAAATGCATTTAGGAAGTAAACATTCAACAGGTTTTCTTCTAACCACTTTGGATTATATTGCTACTCTTTACACACATCTCAGCTTAAGGTTAACTAAGTTTCATTGTTTAATCTTATTCAGATTGTTGAGAAATCATTTATATACACATGGAAGGAATCTGTAGTGTTTTTAGATGATACTTTTATTGGCATACTGGTACTTTATTTATAAAGAATTAAAATTATCTTATTTTAGAAAATCTTTACATAAAGCTACTTTACTGTGATAGGATTTCTTCCACAAAGCCTTGGTTTCTAAAGACAGGAAGTTCAAGAGAGTATCTTCCTGTAGCAGGTTTGTTGATGAAATAACAGCCCATGAAGAGTGTTGTGAATGGTCATGCTACTGACATCTTAGGATGCTGTTGGTGCAGCCTGTAGAGCATGGATTTGTTCTCCTACGCTATAGAGTGACTTTATAGCCTTTACATGATATTTTAAACTAATGATGTAAATATATTGTTTTGGCTAATCTACTTACCAGATCCCTTTCACCCAACTGGAGAAGGATGAGAAAATGATAACGTCATTCATATTTTTGTCTTTTACCACAGACCTAGACATCTGTTGAAACACATTGCCAATCCCCTTGACCCAAGGTATGATGGCTGCCTACTAAGTTATGGCAAGGCAGTTGCCAGATCTTAATGTACTAATACAATCCTTCTAAAACTGCTAGAGCTTCATGTTGTAATATAACCAGTGGGGCAGTTGCTTGCTGTAATATGGTAGATTCTTTATCTAACATATTATTGACTTGAAAATGTGCACAAATTGGGTCTTTACCTGAATGTTTATAATTTGACGATGACTGTAAGGGATACTGATATTAATATATTGTACTTTGTGATAACACATGGGACATTTAATACAAAATGTGGCATGTATGTGACCATGGGTTTCATGGATGTGAGGTGAATATTAAAGCATATGTGGAAGTTGTGCATGGATTGGAAATTTACCCTTTAAGTTTGCTATTTACGACAAATTGGTTGATTTTCAGAAATGAAAAGTTATCTTGTAAATCAAATAATGAATTTGTACAGTACATAAATGGGGGGCCCCTTACAAGCTTAAAAGAAAATGAAGAGCATAAGAGACCATTTTATGGATTTGTTTATAATAGGTTATAGTTATATTATATATGTAAAACATTGGAGACTAGGATATAGAGCAGATTGCATTATAAGTTAATATTCTTCATGTCTCTGACTCTCTCTGTCTGTTTGTTTTGATGTCTCTCCTGATTTCTGTTTGTCTCTCTCTTTCCATGCCTGTATGCTCCTCTACCCCCCCCCCCCCCCTCTCTCTCTCTCTCTCTCTCTCTCTCTCTCTCTCTCTCTCTCTCTCTCTCTCTCTCTCTCTCTCTCTCTCTCTCTTTCTCTCTTTCTCTCTTTCTCTCTCTCTCTCTCTCTCTCTCTCTCTCTCTCTCTCTCTCTCTCTCTCTCTCTCTCTCTCTCTCTCTCTCTCTCTCTCTCTCTCTCTCTCTCTCTCTCTCTCTCTCTCTCTCTCTCTCTCTCTCTCACTCACTCACTCACTCACTCACTCACTCACTCACTCACTCACTCACTCACTCACTCACTCACTCACTCACTCACTCACTCACTCACTCTCTCACTCTCTCACTCTCTCACTCACTCACTCACTCACTCACTCACTCACTCACTCACTCACTCTCTCTCTCTCTCTCTCTCTCTTCTCTCTCTCTCTCTCTCTCTTCTCTCTCTCACTCTCTCTCACTCTCTCTCACTCTCTCTCACTCTCTCTCACTCTCTCTCTCTCTCTCTCTCTCTCTCTCTCTCTCTCTCTCTCTCTCTCTCTCTCTCTCTCTCTCTCTCTCTCTCTCTCTCTCTCTCTCTCTCTCTCTCTCCCTCTCCCTCCCTCTCCACACATATGTACACAAAACTCTATCTGCTAGCCTAATGTAAAATTATAGGAAGCCATTGATATTTTTTTGTCATTTTAATTTGGCAGTAGGTGGGTGCTTATTGATTGTAAATCAGTGCTCCAGATGATCCTAGGAGACATTATGTATAGAATTTGAATCTGCTACATATATCAGTATTTGTAAATTGTATGTAGATATCAGAAATTGTAGTACATTGTATTTTCCTATTATTAGTCTGTTAAGACCTTTCCAAGTAAGTTAGGAATTGATTGGGTTGTTTCTGAAGAAAATGAGCATTGCACTGTTCAGCCTCAGGAGTTTGATTAACTAGAAGTTGTTGGTTTGTGAAGAAGATTATTGAAAACTAGGCATTGGATGTACAATAAGGTTGGTGGGGAAAGTTGTGTGATAAATGTTTCATTTATCCAAAGTGTTCAAATAGGACTGTGTTATGCTGGTACAATTGTCCAGTGTGCTAACATTCTCGAGTATTTTGGGGGTTTACATGTTTGTCAATGTAGTGCACTGTGTTAAATTGTTAATAATGTAATATTATTGTGAAATGACATTATGTTTTAGGGTCAAGCAAGCTATTACCATTCACTTATGTACTTTTGGATTATTAAGATCTGTTGCAAGATGTTGGGCATGTGTGTGTCTGCACTGGGGAAATGAGTTTTCCCAACACTTACCACTAATCCATTGCACTGTCTAAAGATTAACTGTTGATATGGTAATATTTTAGAAGTAAAGACTGACTGTTATCTTATGTTGCTGAAGAAGTAATAATTATATTTAGATAATGGTTAAGTACCTCCATTAATATGATATCATTTTACTCAAGTAACATCTTAATGGTGGTAGCTATTATTAATGCCATATAGTACAATTTTCCTTTGTAATTGAAAACTAGTGTAGTAACTATCCAAGCATCAGTAATCACCATTGTTGCGTCTGCCTTTTTTCTTTATACATTTATTTCAAACTAAAATGAAAAAGCCCAAGTACTTTCAGCACAAGTAGATAAGAATGTCACGTATAACTCTCTGTAGTTCTAGGACTCTTTTCTTAGTTATTGTTCCTGTCTTAATAGAAGAATGCTCACAAAACTTTGCAACCATCAGGTCGAGAGATGAATTCCAAGAAGACCGGATCTACCGCCACTTGGAGCCTGCTCTGGCCTTCCAGCTGGAAATCAACCGCCTCCGCACATACGATCTGGAAGCCCTTCCTACATCAAACCGCAAAATGCATTTGTATCTGGCTAAAGCAAAGGTGAGTTTTTAATACATTTACTGTCCACCGTAGTTTTATTCTGCAATTTTTTAAATCATAGATGGCTTCAAAAGTGCTTAGTCATCAAGAAGTCAACTATAAGGCTCACCTGATCTCATTGGTAATGATGAAATAGGAGTAAGATTTATTTCTTCATTTAATTTACAGGATGTTCAAAAGTGTTAACAGATGTCTACCTCTGTGACGCTGATACCGTAGTCCAGGCTCTGTGATTTTTATTTGCCATTACAAAAAGATATTGTTGTCCATTAAGTATTTTTTTCTTCATCCTTCTTGACAGGTGGCAGATGGGCAAGAGGTTACTGATTTCCGCTTCTTCATCCGCTCAATCATCCGCCACTCAGACTTGATCACTAAGGAGGCATCCTTTGAATACTTGGAGAAAGAGGGTGAGAAGCTGCTTCTTGAGGCCATGGATGAGCTGGAGGTGGCATTCTCGCACCAACTGGCAAAGAGGACTGACTGCAATCATGTGTTCCTCAACTTTGTGCCAACAGTCATCATGAACCCTTCAAAGGTGAGGGTTGGAGTGAGAAATGAAGGAAGTGAAAGAGTGAGCTGACACAGTGGGAGAAAGGAAAGGAAACAGGTAGGCCCTGGATGGAGGGAGGGAAAAAGAGATGAGGATAGAGGAGAAGGAAGGGAAGGGAATTAAACAAGATGGAAGGAAAGACCAGTTTGGAGCAAGGTATGAGTAAAGGAAGAAGCAAGAGACTTCATTCAAGAGGTGTTACTACTTGGGTGTATATTTTGTACGTTCTTTGCTTATTTATGAGTTATGTAATTATTTTGTCATTTACAAAAAGTGTAAAGGAAAATAGAGAAGGTTTTGTTTTAAAAATGTGCTCTATTCTCTGCTTAGATTGAAGACTCCATAAGATCCATTGTAAATCGCTATGGACGTCGCCTGTGGACTCTGCGTGTGCTTCAAGCAGAGATCAAGATGACCATTCGTCAAACACCTCAGAGCAAGACTATTCCAATTCGGCTGACTTTGTCCAATGAGTCTGGCTATTACTTGGACATGCACTTATATCGAGAAGTTACGGACAAGCTCACTGGTCAGGTATGTCATGATTTTGGTTTGTTTTATTGATTGGGAAATGTAAGAAAGAAATCTGAAAGATAATTCTACAATGTAAAGGCCATCTGTCTAATTCTATTGAGGGTAAGTGGTGATCTCCTCTTCATCATTTTCCAGCTTTTCTTACTTTCTTTTTATCCTTTGCATTCAGATTCCAGTATATTTTATGCCATACTTTGCTTAGTTTGAGTAAT
>NC_061820.1:23745950-23748450 GCF_019202785.1 Penaeus chinensis | reverse complement strand
AGAGTGGGAGCGCCACACTTCTGGCTTCATATGTTGTTTATTATACTACTGTCTATTATATCTTTTGGTATTTATGAAATGTTTTATGATATATCATAGGCATATTGAGAGTCATGCAAAACTCCGCAGCAATGAGGAGGAGGAGGAAGCAGTGGGGGAGGGGGGGAGGTACTTGCACCCACGTGGAGCTTCACCTCTGAAGGATATTATTTAATATTTATTTATTTTTAAGCAGTATACTTCAAATGTTGTTTTCTCATAGTCTTAGGCTGTGATTGTTAAAACACAGCACCAGCACAAAAAAGGCACAAAACCACAAACTAAAATGTTGAGATAAAAATGACAATATTTTGCTGCCATATGTACAAAAACATCGAAGTACATTATAAACAAAGGCAACTTATTACATACAAAGATTTAGGTAAAATCATCTTCATTCTGCAACCACAGTAGATCTGTAATCACAGTGCTTCTTTTTTGGTGCATACGTCTTCTCCCTTTAACCCGCCCTAGACATTTACATGGCACGTAGCAAAATGAAACATTCATCAGGGAAAGTTTGTAGGTGATATTGGAAGATTTTAAGCAAATGTATGAAACACATTTTCTTTTTCTTCTACCGAAAGTGTCGCCAGACCCCTTACTGCAATATACTCAAATAACATTTTGTAATTCATTTTATTATCATCATTAATTTGTCATTTGTCAACTAATTAACATTACCAATTTGTTACCCTGTTTACAGTCATCACCATATTTAAGATTATTAACAAATCAAGATGCACTTTCCAAGTTTCCCTACATTCTTTTGTTATCTGAAAAGATGCTATATACATTTCTATTTACCCTCACAGCTGCTAGGTCGTGAAGTGTACAGCAGCAACTCACAATTAGGTGGTGTTCAGATCATGCACAACAATGGTGTTTCCCATGATGTTGCACCAAACGACTTGGAGGGAATCCATACTATGCTGCGTTGGCTGTCATACGTTCCAAAGGTACTGGACCTTACATTTTTCTGTTTAGATTTTTTAAAGATGAATTTTATATGAATTTTTTAAGTACAGCAGTGATTGGCCTTAGCTTTTTGTATAGAGTGGTCAAAAACATGGCCCACCTCTCAAAATGAAAAGTCTGAATTACTTAGATTAAATAAATTTGAGCTAAAATAATTGTACATTAAAGTAGACCAAAAGATGGCTTTTTCTAGTGTAGGTTTGCCATTCTTTAGAGGTAAAAACCAAAGGTCATTATCATTGGCATAAAAGGCATAAAAGAAATGTTTGGTTCCTGATCATCTGATGGTTGTTATTGTAAATGCAGACGAAGGATTCTCCACTCCCAATACTGCCTCCTGTGGATCCAGTAAACAGAGAGGTGTCTTTCGTGCCAACCAGAGCTCCATACGACCCTCGGTGGCTGCTTGCAGGACGGCCATCGCCAGCAAATCAAGCGGAATGGGAATCTGGGTTCTTTGACAAAGATTCTTTCCAGGTATTTAGGAAATTTGTTTTAATTTTCACTCAGTTATGAAGACTTATTTTAGGAGCTAATACTGTTTCATACTCTTTTAATTTGGTATAGTTCAAGATTAAGTTATAATTAAAAGCTACTGAAATAAGTTATATTGATTTGGATGGCTCATTTGAAGAAGAGAAAAAAATCTTAATGAATAGTCTCATTATAAGGTAAAATGAAGATTTCCACCACATTTGAAAAAAATATATTCAAGATAAGTATCTAATAAGAAATTAAACTCGTTCAGGAAATTCTCCAACCGTGGGCACAAACAGTCATCTGTGGCCGAGCAAGATTAGGTGGCATCCCTGTTGGCTGCATATGCGTTGAAACCAGAACAGTTGAGCTTAACTTGCTTGCTGACCCGGCCAATCCCGACTCTGAGGCTAAGGTGACTAAAGGAATAAAAACTTACTTTACTGACATAGTGTGGGGAGACTTTTGCATGTTGTCTTGTTTAATTTCATTGTCTTATTTATTTTTTTATTAACAATTTGTATTTATCATTATTACTATTATTATATTTACATACTGTGATATTACATGTCTCAGTTAAAAAGTATTCATTATATCTTTCAGACGGTTTCACAAGCTGGACAGGTTTGGTTCCCTGACTCTGCCTACAAGACTTCACAGGCCATCAAGGATTTGAATCATGAAGGCCTTCCCCTCATCATCTTTGCCAATTGGAGAGGCTTTTCAGGAGGAATGAAAGGTATGACTTAAAATCTATTTTCAAGAACCTCTTGATGTATGTTGGATGCTATAAATGACACCATGACTGTCTTGAGCTTCCACCAGAGGCGCACACTGGGTGTTTTGGTACAGCTACTTTTAGATTTTTTTTTTTTTTTTTTTTCCCCAAGGTAGCAAATTGTATCTTCTGGTAATGAATGATTTCCATACACCTTCATGGACTGTCTGGATATTGTCAGTTTTTTTTTTCTTTTCTTCTTTTCTTTTAGAACTGTTAACATTATAC
>NC_061820.1:23715950-23718450 GCF_019202785.1 Penaeus chinensis | reverse complement strand
GGTAATAGTATGAAAGAAATAAGGATGCCAATAATTATATAGATAATATTAATAATAATAGTCATAAAATGGTAATAATAATGATAATAATAATGATAATAGTAAAAGTAACAATAATGATAATAATGATAATAATAATAATAATAATAATAATAATAATAATAATAACAATAATAATAATAATAACAACAACAATGATAATAATAATAATGACAACAACAATACTACTACTACTACTAACAATAAATACAATGCAAATAACAATAATAATGCTATTAATGAATAAAAAATATAGTAGTGATATCAATACCATTAACAGCAGTTATTACAGAGATAATGAAGGTAATGACAATAACAGCTATAATCATAAAAAAATAAAAATTATTATAATGTAGAATAGAAGCTTCATTATGACAAAGATCAAACCACAACAAACTTAAAATTTATGTGAGGGGTCATAATAAAAATAAGAAACCCTGGTTGTAAAAATATTTTAATCCCTAGTTGCACAAAAATAATAATAGTTCTTGGTTTAAATTTAAATAACAATAATGATTATCCCTGGTTGTAAATAAAAAAAATAACAATCCCCGGTTGTAAAAAGAAAACGATAATAATTCCTGGTTGTAACAAAAAACAAGAATCCCTGGTTCTAAAAAGAAATTGATAATAATCCCTGGATGTAAAGGGGCCTCCCCCCCCCCCCCCCACCCGGCTGAATAAGTTCCGGGTTAAAACTTACTCAGGCAAGATATATTTACTCATTTTTCTTTATAATATGACTATATTTTCGTTGGATTTTTTTTTTTTTTTTTTTTTTTTTTTGGTTAACTTTCCGTTGTTTTCTTTCATTTCTGTTATGTCGGGGACACGATTTTGTATTGGTGTTTTCTCTCTCCTTTTTTTTTTTTTTTTTTTCTCTCTTACATTCTTCGTTTATTTTCTTTCTTTCTCTATCTCCTCGGTGAATTTCTCCGTTTCTTTGTGTTCCGTCTCTCTCTCCCTTTTTTTATCTTTCCATCAATCCTTTTCTCTCACTTTCCTCCACCCCTCTCTTTCTCTATCTGTCTATCTCTCTCCCTTCCCTCCTTTCCTAACTCCCCCCCCCCCCCTCGCTCTCTCTCATCACTTTACAGACACAAGAAGTAATTTCCTCTCTACTCAAAAAACATACATTTCGGTTTGTGCAACTTCGGTGCAATGGCTGTGTATCACGCACTTACCTCTGCAATTACGTAGTTTTCTCTTCAGTAAGCTGACCTTGAGCATGATTGTACTGCAAGATGGAGCTATATATTTGGTACTTAGTAACACGAGCAGCTATAAAGAATATGCACTACCAAACGGACACTTATATACACATACACAGACGCTCTTGCAAAGGACAACTATACACGTAGAAGTCTTTTTTTTGCTTATATATATATATATATATATATATATATATATATATATATATATACACACATATATACATATATGTCCATATGCACATACACTCACACACACACACACACACACACACACACACACACACACACACACACACACACACTCACACACACACGCACACACACATATATATATGTATGTATGTATGTATGTATGTATGTATGTATGTATGTATGTATGTATGTATGTATGTATGTATGTATGTATGTATGTATGTATGTGTGTGTGTATGTGTGTGTGTGTAGTTTATCAACATTTACACTGTAAGTATACCGAGTAACAAAATGCAGTAGACCAGCTGATCCCGAATTGTGGTGCGGGCGCCCTGGGTGTGTGTGAGATAATCGTTGGGGAAGCACGAGAAAAGCAAATTAGCAAACAAACAAAAACTATAGAGGCGGATGTTGCAATTGTCTTATTAAAAGTTCAAACAAATCATCCTCAACCAGCTAACGATACTAAGGCACGCTGTAAGGTTCAGCGAACTTGATTGTCCCTTTGAAGCTTACCCAAACTCACCACCCAACCTGCAGTCAACATCTTCGCTCAATTTTGATAAATATCGCTCAGTGCATCACATTCACAACTAATGGACAAAATTTAAAAGAAATGACATCAACTTAACATTCATCGAAGATAAGCTGATGCATGCGAAAAGGTGATATTTGTCCTTTGTTGTCGGAGCGTGACATGTTGCATACAAGGCAAACTGCACGATCAAGTTGATATGACAAAATGTGTTCCAGTATAAGATAAGTCAGTAAACCATCATGCAACCAACCCTGGCATGTGCTGAAACGTGGCAACGAGGGATCGGAATAAGAGTGAGCGGGTACAAATTAAGATACCATTGCAGCCTTTTTCATAAATTATCTATGTACTTTGCTTATTTATTTATTTATCTATATATCTATGTACTTGTTTATTTTTTCATACCGTAAGTGGTACTAAAATGCGCTTGGGGTTGTAGTGTTTTTACTGGCAGTATTAGTTCCCTATATAATTATGTATAATATTTATTTATCTATCTATCTATATCTATCTAGAG
>NC_061820.1:23683450-23685950 GCF_019202785.1 Penaeus chinensis | reverse complement strand
CATATATATTTGCATATATATAAATTCACACACACACACACACACACACACACACACATTGTATGATAGGAAAGTTAAGCATTATCGAGCTATTTCTAGTACAAGAAATCAAAATTAGTCCACAAAAGACATAATGTTCGTGAAAGCATGCAGGAGAGAGAGAGAGAGAGACAGAGAGAGAGAGAGAGAGAGAGAGAGAGAGAGAGAGAGAGAGAGAGAGAGAGAGAGAGAGAGAGAGAGAGAGAGAGAGAGAGAGAGAGAGAGAGAGAGAGAGAGAGAGAGAGAGAGAGAGAGAGAGAGAGAGAGAGAGAGAGAGAGAGAGAGAGAGCAAGAAAGAAAAAGATAGACATCAGTATAAACTTGTGAAATTATATAGGTATGATTTGATTTAAATTGAGCTCAAGCAACCACGCTTCGAATTTGTTTGACGATACTAAAACATTCACACAAAGTAACCTCCTCGGCTCTCATCCTCCTCACTCTGGTAACACAAGAAAATAAAAATCTCTTAACCTAAACTGAAAAGAAATTCAGTAAAGAGAAAATTTGCATTTCATTCAGACTGTCTAATGATACTCGAAAATTCACGAAATGAAGGCAGTATCTTTACCCGTTCTCCTCCTCTTCACTCTGCTTAAGGAAACAGCAACAATAACAACAACAACAACAATGAAAGAGAGGAAAACAGCAAACAACAAAAAAATCACCAACTTGAACTGAATAGAAACTAATTCATCAAAGAGAACGTTCGAACTTTCGTACAATAACTCTTCTCCTTTGCAACCCCCTTTTGCCCCCCCTCCCCACCCCCGTCACCCTGAACCGAAGAGAAACGCAAATCCGGGAAAGAGAAATTCGTATTCTTCGATAGAAAGTCTCCCGCCACACCCATTGTGTCTTTCGTGTCCTGTGTGTCCCCCTCTGTCAACACGGGCGTGAGACTCGTATTACAGGGTCTTGGAGGGTCATCTCGGCTTTCAATTGGTTCTGATTTAAGGCAAAGGGCCGCGGGGGAAAGGTTACATAGACCCAGTGATAGAAGAAAAGTTCGGGGAAACTCCACGGGAAGAACATCCGCATTTCACATCATGGTGAAAAGATGCGGGGCTGTGGAATGGCTGAAGCAACCAGTTTCTTAGGTCGATTTGTTTATCTTAATAAATGAAAAGGCTATTATGATTTATGCATGTTGATTGAAAAAGTGATAATCGTATTTTCCTCAACCAAATAAGTATAATTTTCACAGCAAAAATTATAATATATTACACAAAATCCAACACAGTTATCAGAAGACCTGATACAAAGCAAGATGAAAGAGAGATGAGGAAAGAAAGGAGGAAAGAGGAAAGAGACACACGTTCCCAGCATGGATTCGTTTTGTGTGTACTTCCCCTCGAGATGTAAAGATAAATGATAATTCTGCTTCATAAACTGCTTCTTCAAAAACTGATAAACAACTTTTCAAACGACTGTGCAATATGTATCAAGGAATCAACTCACTGCTTTTCGCGTTACACCCTGTCACAAAGCGACTCATGGCTGGGCGTTCCTGGAAAGAGGAAAAGAATAAGAAATGAGGAGAGAGGCTACCCGATAACATCCGGGAGATCGAGAATTTAGACAATTCCCTGAATGCTGCTTTAAAGGTGTTCTTAGGTCTTTGAGATGCATATAAACTGTATGAATTTATCTTTTCTTATGAAAATAATGTTCATAGTAGTAATGATAGCAATCTTAGTAACACAAAAAATACCAGAAAGTAATGATAATGATAACGGAAACGGTGACGCTTGTATTGACAGTGACCCCCAGAACGACAATGAAAATAATTATAATAAAAAATACTCCTACCAGTACCACCACGATAACGTTATTGTCAACAGTTACTATTCTACATTATTTAATCCATGCTTTTTTTTTTATCATGCGCTCTTTTCTTGGTGCTTTATATTCTTATCAGCAATATTGAAACTCATACAGAATATTTTCAAGCAACAGGTAGATCTCAATAACCTGTACTTATCACTACCTAAACAAACTACCAATTGTTGATTCTCATGTAGGCTGAAAATACCATTGCTTACTTAGCTTGCTTACCATAGCTGACCCTGAACACAGCTGATAAGAGTAGCAACCCAAGATACCAGAGGATAAACTGCCGGATTAAGAGCGTTTAATCGATGAGTCGTCCCCATGACAATCGACACGCTATCTGTGGCCTGGGAAGAGCATCAACGATCTTGGTTGATCGTGAGGAGCTCTAGATCGTCAACAACGTTTGCTAAGAAGGAGCAGTTTCTTTTTTCGCTTATTTTCGTTTAGTTTGTTTGATTTCTCTTTATTCTATTTCGTTTTACTTGATTGTGTTTTTGTTTTATTTTTTTTTAATTTCATTTTATTTCATGTTTACTATTATCATTATTATTATTTTTAGTGTAACGTTCTCCTGTATCAATAACACGATGTAGAAAATATCAACTTATCTACTGTTTCATAACAA
>NC_061820.1:23660950-23668450 GCF_019202785.1 Penaeus chinensis | reverse complement strand
AAAAAAGGAGAGAGAAAAAAAGAAGGAAAAAACGAGCGAGAGACAGACACCATGAGTGGGCAGGGGGACCGAGGTGTGTTGGCATGGTCGTGGCGCCGTTTCAAGAATTTCGCCAGAAAAAAAAAAAAGAAAAAAGGTTTTGTTCTCGCGGTCTCTTCCTCCTCCTCTCTCTCTCGGACCCGCCATCCTCCTGTAAACATTAGTGCTGGCGGTCGCGGCGTGCCCGTCCTTTGCTCTGATCATTTGTTAAGGCTTGAGGAGGCCCGAAGGCAAAGGCATTCGCGAGCGCCTGAACTTTGTTGGCGTCATTTGTACAGTTATCAGCCTTGTTGTGACTGTGGTTTTCGTTATTGCTGTTGCTATTCTTATTATTGTTGGTCTTCTTTTCTTTTTCTTCTTATTATTCTTATTGTTGTTGTTTTTATTTCTATTATTATGATGATGATGTTTATGATGATGATAACAATGATAATGATGGTGATGATGATGATAACAATGATAATGATGATGATGGTGATAATGTTAATTATAATTGCAGATATAATAATTCATTGTCATTGTTGTTATTACTTTTATTATTATTAATATCATTAACATTATTAACATCATCATATTTATTATTATAATTGTTATCATTATTATTATTATTATTATTATTATTATTATTATTATTATCATTATTATCATTATTATTATTATTGTTATTATTATTATCATCATCTTCATCATTACCATTATTATCATTATAATCATTATTACTCTTATTGTTTTTATTATCATTATTACTATTGTTATTATTATTATCATTATAATTGTTATCTTGATTATTGTCGTTATTATTGCCATTATTATTATTATTGTTATTGTTATGATTGATATTGTTAATATTAATATTATTATTATTATTATGATTATTATTGTTATAATTATTATTATTATCAATATTATTATTATAATAATAATGATTATTATTATTATTATTGTTACTATCATTATTATTACCATTATCATTATTATTATCATTATCATTATTATTGTTATTGTTATCATTATAATTACCATTATTGTTATCATTATTATTATCCTTTTTGCTATCATTTTTAGTATGACTCTTATTAGTACTATTATTATTATTATATCAAATAATGATATAATAATATTGATGATGTCGCTATAATCATGTCAGGCAAGTTTTAAATTCTTTTTTTTTTTTTTTTTTTTTTTTATTAGTATTAGCATTGGTATTATTTTTATTAAAAGTGGTATTGTTATTATTATCATTATTATCTTTTTATCATTATTGTGACCACCGTTTTTATCATTATTATTATTATCACTCTTATTATTATTATTATTATTTGTATTATTATTATTACTATATTATTATTATTATTATTATTATCATTATTATTATTATCATTACTAGTATCATTCTTATCATTATTATTGTTATTATTATTATCATTAATATTATAATTATTTATTATTATTATTATTATTATTATTATTATTATAATTATTGTCATTATTATTATTACTGTCATTATTATTAGTATCATTGTTATCATTATTATTGTTATGATCATTATCATTACTAGTATTATTATTATTATTATTATTATTAGTATTATTAGTATCATTATCATCATTATTATTATCATTACTACTATCATTATTTTTTATTATTATTATTAATATTTTTGTTTTTTATCATAATTATTATTGTTTTTATCATTATTTTTATGTTTTTTATCATCATTATCATGTCTTTATTCTATTTGATATGCCATCAGTTATTATTATTATTATTATTATTATTATTTCTACTACTACTATTATTACAGTTACTACTACTATTACTACAACTACCACTACTACTACTACTACTATTATTATTATGATTATTATTGTTATTATTGTTATTGTTATTATTATTATTATTATCATTATTGTTATTATTGTCATCATCATCATTTTTCTTTTTATCAATATTATCTTTTCGATTACCACCGTTGTCATTATTATTATTATTATTACTGATATTATTATTAATATAACAATGATAACAATAATTATTTTTATCATTGTTATCATTATTATCATTATTATTATTGTTATTATTACTATTATTATTATCGTTATCGTTATTATTATTTTTATTGCCATCGATCTTTTTATTTTTTTTCTCCTGTTCCTTCTTCTTTTTCTTGTTATTATCATTCCTCTTCTTCTTCTTCTTCTTCTTCTTCTTATTATTATTATTATTATCAATATTATTATTATTATTATTATTATTATTATTATTATTATCAATATTATCATTATTATTATTATTATAATGATAATAACAATAACAATGATGATAATAATAATAATAATAATAATAATGATAATAATGATAAAATGATAATAATAATATAATAATAATGATGATTTTAATAATGATAATAGTAATAATAATAGTAATAATAATAACAAAAATAATAATTGAAATAGTAATAATGATAATGACGATTATGATTATAACAATAATATTATTTTCAACAATAGTTTAAAAAAGTAATAATAATAAAGATAATGATAATGATAAAAATAATGATAATAATATTATTAAATATGATAATAATAATGATAATAATAATGATAGTAATAATTATAATAACAATGCTAATAATAACAATAATGTCAATAATAATAATAGATATAATAACCATTATTATTACTATTGTTATTGGCACCATCATTATGATCATATTATGAATTTTTAATCCTTCCACTCCCACTCTCATTACCTTACACATGCAACTACTAGCACTACTACTATTATCGTTCAGATTACTCTCCTCATTATCCTCCTCACCACCACCTCCCCCCCCCCCCCCCCCTTCGCCTCAGATCATTACGTCCAGCTTCTATGTCACCAACATCATTTTTCTCGCAACTATCGCGTCTAGTGAGATAAAATAAAGAGCTTAAGTGTTGCAGCTTGACACGATATTGATGATGTCGCTATAATCATGTCGGGCAAGTTTTAAATTCTTTTTTCTTTTTTCTTTTTTTGATAGCGGATAATGGTGATCCTTTATTCAAATCAGGGCAATTATCTTTGTTACCGATACTCCCGTTATCATTAGCGTAAATTTTGGACAATTACTGTTGTTTTCATAATGATGATAATAATGATGATATCAATAATATCGGTGGTAGAAATAATAATGATAATAATGGATCTGATTATGATAATGATAATAGCAATAACAAGAATGATGATGATAATAACACTAATAGTAGTAACGATTAAAGAGCGATAAATATAGTATTGATAATGCTGATAATGATAATAATAATGAAAAGAAAAAAAAAACGATAATAATAATGATAATTATAATAATGATGGTAATACTAATAATGATAATGATAACGATAATAATAATAATAATAATAATAATAATAATGATAATAATACTAATGACTAATAATAATGATGATGATGATAATAATAATGATAATAATGATGATAATGATAATGATAATAGTAATAGTAATAATAATAATAGTAATAGCAATAATGTTATTAATGATAATAATAACGATACTAATAAAGATAATAATAATGATAATGACAATACTTATAATGATGATAAAAATAATGGTAATAATTATGATAATAAAAATAAAAGTAATGATGATAATGTTAATAAGGATAATAACAACGATGATAATAATGATAATAATAATGATAATAACACTAATAATAACAATATCTTTATTATCATTACTATTAATATTAATAATAGTAATAATAAAAACAGTAATAACAGTAATAATAATAATAATTATAATAATAATAATAATAATAATAATAATAATAATAATAATAATAATAATAATAATAATAATAATGATAAAAATAGTAATAGTAATAACAAAAACAATAATAATAATAATAATAATAATAATAATAATAATGATAATAATAATAATAATAATAATTATAATAATAATAATGATAATTATATTAATAATAAAGATGATAATAATCATAATAACAGTTACAGTAATAATGTTGATTATCATGATGATAATAATAATAATAGTAATAGTAATGATAATAATAATAGTAATAATAACAATAATAATTAATAATGACAATGATAACAATAATAATAATAATGATAGTAGTAGTACTACTACTGGCAATACTACTAATAATATTAATAACAGTAATAATAATAGTAATAATAATAAAGATGACTTTATTACTACTATTATTATCTTTATTTATATTATTATCGTTGATAATAATAATAATAATAATGATAATAATAATATTATTATTATTTCTATTACTATTATTATTTTTTGTTATCAATATAATTACCATTTTATTATTATTATTGCCATTATCATCATCAATACTTTTATCTTGATATAATTATCATTATCATTATTATTAGTATTATTATTATCATTATTTTTAACATAACCATTACTATTATTACAGTCATTATAATTATTATACATTTTATTATTCTTATATTAATAATATTATCAGTATCAGTATAGGTATTATTATTGTTACTATTATTATTATTATTGTTGACATTTTTGTTTTTGTTATTAAATTTATTGTTAATATTAGTTATAACTTTTTACTACAAATTCTATTATCTTTTCTATTTCTAAAATAATTTTTCTATTTCTTTTTACTAATATATTATTGTTATTGTTATTACCACCATCATTAGCAGTATCTTTTATATTACTATTGTTTTTCTCCTCTTCATGTTATAAGTATTATTGGAATTATTAATGTTATTATCATTACCATTATTGTTGTAATTATTATCATTATTATCATTTTCATTCTTCTTCTTCTTCTCCTTCTTCTTATAATTATTGTAACTGTTATTAATGTTGTTATTATTATTATTATTATCATTATCATTATCATTATCATTATCATTATCATTATCATTATTATTATTATTATTATTATTATTATTATTATTATAATCATCATCATCATTATCATTGTTGTTACTACCATTATTATTATCATTATTTTCACCACCATTACCATTCTATCACATTTATATGTAAATAACAATGGAATCACATGCAGAATGAATCTTGAGATATGGGTCACGGAAGAAATGAGAAAGGAGGTAGATACGGTGGGGGGGGGGGGCATCCTATGAGGGGTGGGGGTTGGTTTGGAGGAAAAAAGGTGGGGAATGGAAGGGAGTAAGAAAGAGGGGGGGAGGGGGGAGGGCAGAAAGAGGTAGGAGTCGAAATAGGTGAGAATAGAGGGAAGCAAAACGATAATGAGTTATGAGATACTCATGCATGCTGATGAAAGTGATCACCGGTATAATCAGACAAAAAATTCCTTAAATACGAATAAAACACACACACACAAACACACACACATACACATACGCACACGCAAACGCACACGCACGCACACGCACACACACACCCACACACACACACACACACACACACACACACACACACACACACACACGCACGCACGCACACACGCACGCAACACCAACAACAAACCAATGAAAAGTCGGTTTATGAGAGAGATGAGGTCGCACATAGTCTCCCCTACTAACAATCCAGGTGGTTATTTCAGCAAAATAGTAATAACCATTGAGGGTCAATTTACCATGCTCCTGAAGCACTTTTCTTTGGAGATAGACATTTTTGAGATATATTACTTCGGTGATAATCAGTCTTTTTTTCGCCAACAGTTGTCAGTGACTCTACCAATTAGTTTCCAGCTGTTCTCTGAAAGCGGGAGGTTTGACGAGCTCATCTAGAATAACACAGGAGGCATTAATTAATTCTCCCATGTAAATCCCGTCGAAGCCCAAATGCCTTTTAGAGGAAATAATGATTTAAGCTCTCTACCAATCTGACAATAGGTGTAATAATATACCTTTCTATTACTTCTCTGCACCAACTGACAAAAGAAAATTACTCTTCGTTTTACGAAAGGTGAGTGAAGCAAAAAAAAAAAAAAAAAAAAAAAAAAAAAAAAAAAAAAAAAAAAATCCCCCGATCCATGCATTCATCTTAAGGAACATATACGTTTGATTGAGAAACTGTTTATGGTCTCTTGCGAACTTAACGTTAATGATAATATATGTTGAATCATAATGGTGATCACTATTTTATCTGCACATCAGTTTCTCATAACTCATAAACCTGTGGCTTCCTTCTATTTTCTGGCCAAATCCATCTTCCTCTCTCCCTTCCCTCTTTCCACTTCCTCCTTGATTTACTCCCCTCCTCCCCTTCTCCCCTTTGCAAGTTCCCCCTATATCTAACTCGAATCACCATGACGTCTTAATATTTATACCTTAAGAATCTATCTTGTGTAATAACACTTTATCGTTTTACTTGTGACATGAGTTACGTTTCATGATTTCCCCACTCAGTGTATTAAAAACGATGTATATTTACGATGTTCAAGCCTGGGCTTTATTTGGCTGCCAAAAAATGAGCATTTGGCGTGTATGGTCAGCAGTATCTCGGGCTGTACATGTACTAAAAATGAAGAGAGAGAGGAAAATTACTACTAATATTTCTCTGGTGTGTTTTTCTTCTTTTGCTCTTCTTTTTCCTTCCATCCTCCTTTTCCTCAAGTGCTGTAAAGAAAAAACAAAATAATACCTTTATTACTTGTGTTCGAGCTCGACCCTGTTCATTTAGAAACACGCAATTTGGTTTAACGTTACGAACACCTCATTGTAATGCATCCAATTTAGCAACAAGTTAATGCTCAAATTTCCCTGCGGACGAAACATGATTAATACAACACTAATAGTGATTTTGTGCGAAATTTTGTGATACATACACGAAGAAAAATAGAAAAGGAATATGAATAAAGATTGGAAAGTAGAAATGAATTAATAGAGTTATTGAGTGTGCTGAAAAATAAATGAATAAGGAAATTAACAGAGGGGTTGAATAGTAAATGATGAATGAGTCTTAACTTAGCCAAAGAGTTTTTGATCCCTTTTAGGTCAGTGTCAATAGCACGGTCTTCGGTTGTTTACTCACCTTTTTTTTGCGTCGGTTGGTATTTCTCTCATTTTCTCGTTTTCCTTTTTTGTTCTACCTTCGTTTTACCTTCAACTTCTCTCTCGCTTGTTAACCTCTCATTTTCTCTCACCCATTCTTTGTTATCCTTTCGTTAGTCACCCCTTCTTCTATCCTTAGTCGATCTCTCATTTTCTCTTCTTCCTGTTCGATAATGACGCCACGAAACTCTGCGTTGTAAGACATGTGATTAATGCCAATTGGCAACTAAGGGACAGAGACAAAAAGGGAGGAGAGAGAACGAAGGAGTAATAACGAGAAACGAAATATTAACGAAAGCGTAAGAGGACAAAGTGAGGAAGAACAGAAGATGAACGAAGAAGAAAAAAAAAAAAAAATAAACCGTCTTAGAGTTTAATGGATGAAGATCCGAAAAAAAAAAAT
>NC_061820.1:23603780-23608350 GCF_019202785.1 Penaeus chinensis | reverse complement strand
CCGCTTATTCTGCCAATGATAATAAAACCAATTATGATTATAATGCCGATGATTACGATATAATAACAAATTGATAATTATTATCATCATCATTAATTATTGTTTTCGCCCTTATCATGGAAAGAAAGATATATGATGATAGTAATCATAATAAAAATAACAACATACATCTAATACCTTTAAATGATTTTACTACTGAAGCCTTTCAACTAAAAAAATTTTTATGCAAATTTGGGTAAAGTTTTCTCAGTGAAATTTTTCTTTTCCCTGCCCCTTTAAAGCCCCACTCATAGCTTAAATACAGTTCCAATCACCACGACGCAATCTGTTGATTTTCCTTTCTACACATTAACGACAATTAAGTATCTGAGTCTGATACTAACCATTGTTGTCTTTGCTCTACCTAAGATTTGTAAACACAGTTTCCATCTTTAATTAAGGTAAAGTTCTCTCTTAAACCTCAGTTATAACCCTCAAAGGGAATTCTGCGCGAATTTGCCTTAACATTCACAAGTCTGGCTTCCTCAAAGGCGTACAATTAAGCTGGCGGAAGGAACGAGCATGTGTTGTTTGTCAGACATCTATCACGGGCGTATCTGCGAGTCAAATATCCACTTAACGAAGACGCACTGTATGATTTGGCACGTATTGTTTTTTGTCTTTTCTTTTTCTTTTTTCCCTCTTCTTCTATACATCGCTTTTCTCTCTCTCTCTTTCTTTCTCTCTCTCTCTCTCTCTCTCTCTCTCTCTCTCTCTCTGTCTATCTTTGTAAAATATCTAGAAAGAACTATAGGACTATTTATTAAACTAATATGTGCTGGAAAGTTCCGTATCTGACGGCACATAAGATGCACCCCCCCCCCCCCCCAAGAAAAATGCTAAAAAATCCCCTCAGGGCTTATGGGAGAAGGTGAGGAAACTTCTTGTCCCTGAACATATCTGCTGAAATGGGGGTGCGTCTTATGCTCCAGTGGGTGCTATATGCAATTAGCACTGCAACCGACTGTGCCTTCCTTCGCCATGTGGCCGTTGCAAAGCACACGAGAGGGGGAAGGCGAGTGTTTGCAACAGACTGTGCAGGAAAGATAGCCAACGGAATTTCGCTTCTTTATCCACTTCCTTTTCTCTTCCTCTCACTTTTCCCTTTTATTCAAGAAACAAAACTTGACTGTTATTTAAAATCTTTCCCATTTCATCTTCCAGTATTACCCTTTTCATCTATCATTCTCATTCGTCCCTTTTCTCACTGCTACTACGCCTATTTTCATCGTTATTACTGCTGTCATAAGTAAAGGCCAGGAATAATTTGCGAGAGGCTTCCCAGAGGAGACCCAAGACACACACATTTTCATTGTAAAAAGAAAAAGAAAAAAAATATATGCACTAACGGACAAGCAGATACATCTCGAATTTGTTAATATTATTGTTATGCTTGTTTTTTTTTTGTTGCATTTATGTTTAATTTTTCGATTTTCTAGTTTCTGTGTTTTCTTTTTTTTTCATTATCATTTTCGTCTTATTATATTTCTTTATTCTATTTTTGTTGTCATTTATATTTCTATTCCATTTTTTTTCGTTATATCATATCATGTTATGTTTAGTTTCATCTCATTTGATTTATTTCATTGTATCTTTTAAACTTATATCCCTTTTTCCTTCTATTTTTTAAATTCTTTTTAATTTTCGTTTCTGACTTCATTAATTTTCATTTATTGAGATTTCTATCCTATTTTTTTTGCTTTTAACTTTGCCATATTTTATACTTTCTAATGTAACTACTTTTGCTTTATGTTATTAATTTATCTATACATTCTTATTCTCATTCTTATTCTTATAATTTTCACTCTTATTACCAATATCAACATTTCTCTTATTAATATTATATTCGTTGTCATTATCATCGTTGGTATTTTTACTACGATCATCATCATAGTGTCCTTCTTGTTCTTATTAATGAAAATGTTATTGTTACTATTATTGTCATCGTTATCATTATTGGTATAATTATTAGTTTTATTATTATTGTTATTATTGTTATTATTATTTGTATTATTATTATTATTGTTATTATTATTATTATTATCATTGTAATTATTATATTTATTATTATTATTATTATCATTATTATTATTATCCATTATCTCTGGTGATATTATTGTCATTATTATTATTATTATTATCAATCATTATCATTGTTGATATTATTGTCATTATTATTATCAATGTTATTATTTTGTTATTATCATTATTATTATAATTATTTCTATTTTATCATTATTATTGTTGTTGTTGTTAATATTATTGTTATTGTTATCATTATTATTATTATTATTATTTTCATCAGTCTTCTTCTCTTCCTCTTCTTATCATTAATATTATTATATTCGTTATTATTATGATCATTATTATCATCTTTATTATTATTACTTTTATTCGTATTCTTATAATCCTTATTATTCTTATTCTGATTCTTATTATTTTTATCATTACCATCTTTGTTATAACTGTTAATATATTGAGCATCATTATTACTGTTATCATCTTCAACTTCATTATCATTATAACCGTTACCAATATCATCATCACTGTCATTAGTCCTGTTATCATTTTCATCACCATCATAATTATTACTTTCATTATTAACATCATCATTATCGCATTCATAACCATATTCATCATCGTTATCATGATTCTCAACATTATCATCATCTATATAATTACTCCTTCTGATTATTTTAGGCGAACGAAACATAAAACCTATATTTAAGCAACGGGTAATGATAATTATACATTGCACTTGAAAAATAACTCTGTCTTTGGCCACGACGAGAGGCTTTGTTGTTTTGGTAAATAAAGATGGAGAGTTAGATAATAGCATCAGAAGTCTGTTTGTAAAATGTTATGCTTAAGATATTCGTTTGTTTATAAGAATATTCTGTAGTTCTCTTTCTGCTTTATGCAAATGTGTTTTTCATTCGTATGTATTTCATATTCATTTCCTTGTTGTTATTACTATCATTATCATTTTTGTTATCATTATTCATATTATTATACTCATCATTATTATTATTATTATTATTATTATTATTATTATTATTATTATAATTATTATTATTAATATTAATATTGTTGTCATTATTGTTATTATTATTATTATTATTATTATTATTATTATTATTTTATTATCATTATTATTTATAAAATATTATTATTGTTATCGTTATTATTATTATTATTAGTAGTAGTAGTATTCATTATTATCATTATCATTATTATCATCGTCATTATTATTATTATAACAATTATTATTATTATAATAATTATTATTTTTATTATTTTTATTATAATAAGAGGAAGAAGAAGAAGAAGAAGAAGAAGATGATGAAGATCAGAAGACGAAGAATAAATCTGATAAAAAAGGAAAAAAACGAAAAAAGGAGGTCGATAATAACCATAAAAAAGGACGAAAATAAAGAGAAGAACGAGAGAAATAAGGAAGGGATCAAAAGGGGGGGGGGGGGGGGCGTGGGCGTGGGCGTCGATGCGGAGCGAAAAATGGTGATTTATGGGTTATATGATCCGGCCGTGTGTGGGGGGGGGGGGGGGAGGGAGGATTTGGGAAAAAAAATAAAAAATAAAAAAAAATAGGCAGAGATCCTTTGCTGGAAGGGCTTTGTGATTGTTTGTTCTGAAACGGCGTGATTCTATCGTTATTAGTTAAACGGTGTGGTGATTGTAACAACATGGCGAAGGTTTGAAAATGGTAAATAGGATATATGTTTTTTTTTTTTTGTGGTGATTATGATATATTTTTAGGGCATTGGTAAGGAGTCCTGCTCTTGTGCAATGCTGATATGATAATCACGTCTTTTTATACGCTAAAAACAAAGAACGTTATGAAAGTAAAAGTTCTGATAATATATTTTCATATCAAAGAAAATAAAAACGACCTGTTTACGCCACATAAAAGAAGGTGAAGCTATCAGATGCGAGCGGTGCATCTCCATGTCCACAGGAAAGATGAATGGCCGTTTTCTTAAAGTTGCAGGCGCTTTTTTTCCGTGTAGTTTATGCATGCCACTTTTTAAAATTATTATTTTCGGTTCCCTTAAATTAATTATCTCAGTGATTACGATTTCTAAGAAAGTGCTGTTGTTATTTTTGTTTTCCTGTGAGATTTTATTCATCTATTGATCTTTTTTCCCTAATATCATTCTATATGAAGTCGTTCCCAATTGTAAAGATAATAAATAAACGAATAGATAAGATAAATTCAATGAAAACTGAAGACAAAGTTCACAAATTATTCAGCGAAATTTATATACCAGAAAGACGTATTTTTCCCCCGAATGTAAAACGGCTCTTTGCTCTTTTAATAAGCTTTATCGAAACGTTGTTTATGCAGTATTATATAATCAAAAACCTTGTATGTTCAGGCGAAGACACAAACAAGAGAGAGAAAGCGAAAGAGGAAGACGGGGGAAGGGCAAAGGAGCGACAGAGAGAGAAAGAGAAAGCGAGGAAAGGGAGAAAGGAAAAAAGGAGAGAGAGAGAAGAGAGAGAGAGAGAG
>NC_061820.1:23548780-23553780 GCF_019202785.1 Penaeus chinensis | reverse complement strand
GATGATGATTATGATTATGATAATCAGTGATAAAGACCGTAACCATACCTCCTATTATTACAATTATCGTTATTGTTATCGCTATTATTATTATTATTATTACTATTATTATTACTATTATTATATTATATTATTATATGTATGATGATGATTATCATTATCATTATTGTTATTATTATTATCCTTATTATTATTATTATTATTATCATTATTGTTATTATTATTGTTGTTGTTGTTGTTTTGTTATTATTATTATTATCATTATCATCTTTGTTACTGTTATCATCTCTTCTATTACGAAAATATTATCAATATAATTATTTTTTTATTACTCTTATTATTATTATTATAATAATTATTATTATTGTTATTATTATTATTATCATTATTATTACTACTACTACTTCTATTATTATAATGATAATGATGATGATGATAATGATGATGATAATTATAAAAATGATAGTGATAATGATAATAATAATGATAATAGTAGTAATAGTGATGATAATGATGATGATGACGATGATAATAACAATGATAATTTTAATAATAATAATGATAATAATAATAATAATAATAATAATAATAGTAATAATAATGATAAAGATAAAGATAACGATGATAATGTTGATAATTATGATCACAATAGTAACAATAACAATAATAAGAATAGTAAACATAAAGAGGATATTAATAACAATTATAAGTAACATCATTATAATTATTATCATTATTGTCATTATAGCAGTAATGATAATGGAAATACTAATACTAATGCTAATAATATCGATAGTACTAATAATAAAGACAATTATTATTATTATCATTATCATTTTCATTATTATTATTAAGAATCTTATTTCATTTTCATTATTATTATTAAGAATTTTATTTTATTTTCATGATTATTATTAAGTATAATCATTTTTAAAGAATAAGGGTAAACGTGCCAGACATAACATTAAACTTTCACGAGGAAACAACGAAAAAGAATAAAAAAAGAAAAAGAAAAATTAAAAGAGAAGACAAAAGAGGAAATGAAAGAGTGCTTCATGCAATGCGCACCGCACTCTATTTTAACACCATTGCAATTTTCATGCGACCGTAGTCCTTGTACATTATTCTACAAGCTTCACTAAACAAAAAGCATTTGCCACTTCCCTCTAATGTGTTTAGCATTATTTAATGTAATTACGACTCCCTTTCTGTCTCTCTCTCTCTCTCTCCCTCTCTATCTTTCTATCTATCTATCTATTTATATATATGTATATATATTATATATATTTTATATATATACTTATATATACTTATTATATATATATATATATATATATTATGTTATATATACTTATATAAAATATATATGTGTATATATATACTTATATATAATATATATATATATAATATATATATAATATATATATATATATACTTATATATAATATATATATATATATATATATACTTATATATAATATATATATATATATACTTATATATATAATATATATATATAATATATATATATATAATATATATATACTTATATATAATATATATATAGATATATATACTTATATATAATATATATATATATATATATATATATATATATATATGCTGGAGGGAGGGGTGCTGTCCCTCCCAGCCTGCAAGTGAGGCAGGCTGTGGGTCTCGGCGGGAGGGTAAATGTTGGAGTGCAGGATGGGAATTAGAGTCACTCGTCCCGCCTGTGCGTTCTATGCCAAACTCACATGAGTGGCAGACAATTGTCCCCAGCGAGACATTCGCTTTGTTCTGGTCCACTTCAATGTGGTATCCAGCTGTGATCAAGCTGGCTATGAGATGTCTGTCAGGCCCCATGGCTTTGGAGTTGATTCCAGAAGTTAGAACAGCCTCCTTCTCTGGGACTTTGCTAGGTCCCAGAGATTGAGGATATCTGACCCCTGGTATCAGTGAACCAACCCGCATTGCTGGGCATGGTATAGTGATACAGGTATTGTGCCAAGGAGATCGACCACATTCTTGTCAGCACTCGATGGAGGATTCTTCAGAATTACAGGATTTACCGGAGTGCCGAGTTCTGTGACACTTCAAAACTCCCTGTCCCTCCAATGGCCACTATAGGGTGTATCACTTGGACAGACTGAGGGAGGAGGGTATGCCCGAGGGTTCGCCATGACATTCTCTGATTGATTCACAGAACTTGAAAACCTGATGGATCTAGTTGCTTTGTGGGAGTCCTCCAAGCGTGAAACACTCAAAGCAGCGCAGGAGTCCATTGGTGTATGCCTGAGGGCAAGGCAGAATTTCATCTCCCTGGAGACATTTAAGGTCACTGAATTATGTTGCATGGCTCAGTTGAATGGCAATCAAGACTTGCATTGCTCCTTGGTGCATAGGGTTCAGACACTGTTGAGAAGGGACAAGGAACAGTTCATCAGAAATATTGCTGAGGAGGTTGAATGCCATTTCTTGGTAAATGGCCTTCGCCCTGCCTACCCAGCCCTGAGAAAACTGAACTCTGAGCCCTCCTCACAGATGACTACAGTCTGCTCAGTGGATGGACAGATCATCTCAGATCATGTTGGAGTTCATGAACATTGGGCTGAGCATATTGAGCAACTGTACCAGGTAGACCCTCCAACAGTTAGCTTGGACGCAAGTGGTATCACATTACCTGTACCAGACCCACCCATCAGTGAGAAACCTCTTACCCTAACTGAGGTTAGGATGGCGATTTCTAAGCTGAAGAGTGGGAAAGTTGCAGGCATATGTAATATCCCTGCTGAACTACTAAAGGCTGAGGACGAACCTATGGCTATGGGTTTGCATGCAGTCTTGACTCCCATCTGGCTGTCTGGCAAGATCTTCACACACATTCTTCCAAAACAATCCATGGAAACCTACTAAGGCATCAGAAACCACAGTCTCGATTAACTACTGGCAAGTCCAAAATAGACCGTATCCTAGTGCTTCGAGTAATTGTGGAATGCTGTCGTGAATTCGGTCATGGGTTGTTTGCAGCCTACATCGACTTCAAGAAGACGTTTGACTCTGTGCATTGAGAATTTCTATGGGAGATTCTAAAACTTATGGGAATTCCAACACAGATTATTGGCCTAATAGCAAGCCTATAGGCCGGTACTTAAAGTACTGTAAAGTGTGGTGTGGGCCTGTCGAACTTCTTCCCTGTTAATTCAGGGGTGAGGCAAAGCTGTGTCCTTGTACCAAAAATTTTCAACACCTGCATGGACTGGATAATGTGCAGAGCTACTATCCAAAGTCAGTCAGGACTTTGGGGGCCTGTTAATGAAACCTGTTCAGTCGTTCCATGCTTGTGGTGAGGATATTGAAGTCACAGAGACCTTTGCATACCTTATAGTAGCATTGTCCAAATCTCTTGGCTGTCAGAAAGAGAAGTCAGTATACGGATTGGTCTTGCAGCAGGAGCCATGAACTCGATAAATTTGGAGATGTCGGTACAGAAGGACCAAGCTATGTGTCTTTCAGGCCTTGATACTGCCAGGTTTGCTCTATGGAAGCGAAACCTGAACGCTATCTAGTACCTTGGAATCTCGTCTTGATGCCTCTTGTAACAAGTCTTTTCGCCGGATAATGGGGTACAGTTGGCCGGACCATGTGATCTGACGGTTACACCGTGAGACTGGCATGGGACCTGTTACTTGCATAATTCGGGGTAGCCAACTCAGGCTATATGGGTACCTAGCTCGTTTCCCTGTGGATGACCCTGCCCATCAGGTTGTCTCTCTGCAACACAATCCCGGGTGGAGGAGACCCGCGGGACGACCTAGGAGGTCATGGCTTCGGTAGCTCGACCAGACCTGTTGCGAGGAGTTAGAGATGGGCCGAGGCCTGCCTGGAGACTCGCCATGAGGGACCCTCGTGGCTGATGATGATTTGTGCATCTATGTAAATATATATATATATATATATATATATATATATATGTGTATATAAAGGTGTGTGTGTGTATGTACACACACACACACACACACACGCGCGCGCGCGCACACACGCACGCACACACACACACACACACTCACACACACACACACACACACACACACACACACACACACACACACACGTGAATGTGTGTGTGTGCGAGTGTATTTAGTATAGGAAAGGAATGTCATGTACATCAACTCGTTTAATTACGCACATAACAAGGCATTTTTCAACGTCCTCTCATCATCCCAGTCCCCGGCTTGCAAATAGTATTTTAAACCCGTTTAATGCAGCCTCGCGATACTCATGAATTTCTCTGACCTGCAGCGTAGCCTTCAGTAATGTAAACGCTGACTTGATTTAGCTCCGTTGGGATTTCCATGAATAATTGTTTCAGTGGCGCCTGGTCTTCCGTTACAGGTTTTGGTGCTGCCCGTTACAGGCTCTCTTCTGGCTGTCAGTTTGTCTGTCAGTCAGTCTGTCTGTATGTATGTCTATCTGTTTGTCTTTGTTCTTTTGTTTCTCTATCTCCGTCGTTCACCTTTGTCTCTCGTCTCCTCTATGTCTGTGTCTCGATCTATGTCTCTCTCTATCTCTCTTTCTGTCTCTCTTTCTCTCTTTCTGTCTCTCTTTCTCCCCCCCTCTCTCTCTCTCTCTCTCTCTCTCTCTCTCTCTCTCTCTCTCTCTCTCTCTCTCTCTCTCTCTCTCTCTCTCTATCTATCTATCTCTCTCTCTCGCTTGCTCACGCCATCGCTCTTTTTTCCCTTTTATTTTCCGTCACTCCCTCTTTCCGTCCCACCCTCTCCCCTTTCTCTCTTTCTTTCTCTCCCCTTTGCTCCCTCCCCTCCCCTCCCCTCCCCCTCTCTTTCTCTTTCTCTTTCTCCATTTTCTTTCCCTCCCACTATTTCTCCTGTTATGGAAGAGTTTGAAAAAGAGACGCCAAAGTGTCATAGACAAGGTATAAGTTTCCTGCTGACTTTTGGAATAAATATTTGGAACCGTCAAGTGATTTTTAAGGCATGTTT
>NC_061820.1:23518780-23528780 GCF_019202785.1 Penaeus chinensis | reverse complement strand
TGTACCTGTATGTAGATCTACGGGCTGCGCGTAGCTCGGATGAGAAAAATGGGTAAAAAAGTGCTTGTTCCTGTTAGTGTTCGTTTGTTTGTATTGTTGCTGGAAATTGATAAACTATTTATCTAGTTTCCTGTAGTTATGGCAGTACCATCACCGTTGTCATTACCAATACTGTACTTTTTCTAAATTATTAGGTCAATAACGATGCTATTACAGGTGCACTAATATTTTGCTACTGCTGCTCCTTCTTCTGCTATTACTACTACAACTACTATTAATACAATAGCTTTTAGTATTATTGCTGTTGTTTCGTTTTTTTTATTACCATCGTAAATTTGATCTATAACAAGGAAAACACTTTCGAATGATGTTTAGATTAAGAAAAGACAAAAGTAACAATGATAAAGAATGATAATAATAATAACAATGGCCGTAGTGATGTTGCTGCTTCAGCTTTTCCTCATGATGGTGGTGATGATAATGATATTAATTATAATAATCGTAATGATAACCGTAATAACAATGACGCTGGTATTCTCAATCATAATGAAGTAAAATGAATAAGCACCACAAGGAAAAGGGAATCCATCCACTCAAAAAGGGAAGAGAAGAGAAGTGTTGGACATTAAGGACAGACGACCCGAGCGCCCAGTGAAAGGAGGCCGACGTCGACCCGAGCAGAGCGCCGTCGTGAGGGACGGAATGGGAGCGAAGGAAGCGGGAGGAAAATAAAGGAATCGGATGTAATATCAGACGAGTGCAGGTTATGCGGAGAACACAGTCTGTTATTTGTTGCCTAGGGTGTGAAGTGCTGACAGGCTGTGAATATCGTAAGCGGCGCTGCGGCAGGTTCGTGATGCTGGCAACAGAGAGATGGGAGGTGAATCCGGGAACATGAAGATTCAATGTGCAACAGGAGAAGTTAGCATTATTATTATCTTTGTTACTGTTATTATTATTATTATCATTATTATTATTATTATTATTATTATTAGTATTATTATTATTGTCATTATTATTATCATCATTAATGCTATCATCATCATCAATCATCAGTCATCATTATACTTGTTATTATTATTAACATTATTATAATTATGATGACGATCATTTTCATAATGTATTATTATTGTTATCATAATTATTATTAATAATATCATTGTCATTATTATTATTGTTATTATCATTACTATTGATACAATGATAATGATAATAATAATAATGATAGTAATAATGATAGTAATAATAATAATAATAATGATAGTATTAATAAAGATTATTTTCATTTTTGTTTTGATACACCTAATTATTGCTATTATTATTATTATTACTATTATCATCATTAATATTGGTGTTGTCGTTGTTGTTATTATTATCATTATCATTATTATTATCAATATAATAATTGTTACCATTATTAAAATCATTATCAACATTAGCATCACTATCATTATTATTATTATTGTTATTATTGTTGTTATTATTGTTATTATTGTTATTATTATTATTATTATTATTGTTATTATTATTATTATTGTTATTATTGTTATTATTATCATTATTATTATCATTATTACTAACGTTATCTTTAGTATTAGTATCATTATTATTTCCATCATTATCATTATTGCTGTTGTTTTTACTACTCTCATTCTTCTTTGAGGCAAGTTCACGGCATTGCGTAGTTATTCCGTCAGTTTATGCATTATCATTTACACGATTATCCACGGGGGCTGAGGAGGGGAAAAGAGGGAGAAGAGAAAAGGAACGTAAAGAAGAAAAAAAAAAGAGGGGGGGGGGGAGAAAAGAGGGAAGGAAGGAAAAGGAGAGGGAAACGGAGAGGACTTACAGAGGAAAGGCTTGGTAAGGGGAAAGGGAAGGTGAAAGGATAGGGTTCAGAGGGTGGGGGAGGTAAGGAAGGGAGGGGGGGGGGAGGTTCAGGATGAGGTGGGAAGTGGGAGGAGGCAGTTGTAAGGCTTAAAGAGGGAGAAGAGTAAATTTGAGGATGATTTGGGAATGAGAGAGGCTGGCAGAGCAGGAAAGGGAAAGGAAGAGGGAGTGGGAAAAGGAAAGGAAAGGTAAAGAGAAGGTGAGAGGTAGAAGGAGGAGGGTGAATGAGGGAGAGAGGAGAAGAGAGGTAGAAGGAGGAGGGTGAATGAGAAGAGAGGAGGGGAGAAGTACCTCTTTGATTTTTTTTTTTTTCGTCCAGTGGAATTTCCACGGGTCCCGCTCGTTACTGTCATTACAATTATCTTTATCATAATTCTTCTTGTGCTACATTCTTACGTTCTTACGTCCACAAATTTTACCTGAAAGGAAGGTAATAGAAAAATTAAGTTACTTTATTTTAATATAATTGAGACAAATTACGCCCGAAATTATATTGCATGTGACTGCTGAGTTCCAGTCGATTCAATAGCACACAAACGTACTTATCATGTATGCATGTATCATATATATGATACATACCTACGTGCATGCACACACTTAAACACACACACACACACATACACTCACGCGCGCATATAGGGTTTAGAAACAGGGAAAAGGAGAGGGCGAATGAAAGGAAACGAGAGAGAAAAGGCGAGAGGTAGATAGAAAGGCAATGAAAAAGAGGACACCGAGAGGAAAGGTGATGGGGGAGAGGGAGAAAGAGGGATAAGGGAGCGAAAGAGATAGACCAGAAATAAAAGAGAAGTGGGAGGTGCAGATGTAGGTCTTAGAATGAGAGGGAAGTGTGAATTTAAGGAAAGATTTGGGGTGAGAGGGGTGTCAGAGCGTGAGAGAGAATGGTAGAGGGAGAGGGAGAAGGAAGGGATATGAAGTGGGAAAGAGAAGGAGGAAAAGGAGAAAAGGGGAAGAAGAATTGGTGAATTTACATTAACATATTTATAATGTCTATTATTATTATTATTTTTTTTTTTTTTTTTTTTTTTGGGGGGGGGGTTATTATCATTATTGTGATTATTGTACTACCATCATTATCATTATAAATCTTATCAAGTTTATGACTTCTACCATTATTATTATCTTCATTATCATTATTATTGTTGATATTATCATTATCATTATCATTATAATCATAATTATTGTTGTCGTTGCTGTTTTTGTTGTTGTTACTATTATCACTTTTAACATTATTATCGATATAATCAAGATTATTGTATCATCATTTTCATTTTTCCCATTATCTTATTATGTTCTCATTATGATTGTTATCATTATTACCGTCATCAATACTATTATGTTTTTTTTTTTTTATCAGTGCTGTTATTATCATCATTTTTTATTATCGTCATTATTATTTTCTATTGTCCTTTGTGACATTATTATCATTTATAGTTCATCATATTTTTTATCATCATTTTTATCGTTATTATACTACTTTTCATTAATATTAGTATCATTATTTTCATTATCATAGAGACAGACAGAGAGAGAGAGAGAGAGAGAGAGAGAGAGAGAGAGAGAGAGAGAGAGAGAGAGAGAGAGAGAGAGAGAGAGAGAGAGAGAGAGGGGGGTGGGGGATGGAATAAACTATAAAAGAATAGAGAGAGGGAATATTAAGAAAGAAAAAGAGAGAGAAAGAGAAAGAACTAAAGGCTAATATTCCCTCTTTCAACCACCATTATCATCCATTCCACGCCACAGAGGCGTAAATGCTACACGGGCGCACGTGTTATCATATCCATTGAAACGCCATTAGAATAGGCAGCGGCCATGAATCAACCCGGGTTTAGTGAAGACAATGCGACCAGCTGGCGATATGGGAGCACGAGTTCCGGGTTGTGCAGTGGGCGGGTCTCGCTGTTGCCTGACTTCTGAAGGGGGGGGGGGGGGGGTAGCAGGGACGCCGATTTGTTATTTCGTTTTTCGGATACTGTTTACGTGTTTTGGGACGGAAGAGGGAGAGAAAGAGAAAGAGGAAACACACATACACACACACACACACACACACACATATATATATATATATATATATATATATATATATATATATATATGTGTGTGTTTGTGTGTGTATGTGCTTGTGTGCTTGTGTGTGTGTGTGTGTGTGTGTGTGTGTGTGTGTGTGTGTGTGTGTGTGTGTGTGTGTATGGTGTATGAATATATAATATATATATATATATATATAGATATATATTGTGTATATATATATATCATATCTATCTATCTTTCTATTTAAATATTAATTAAATCAATATAAATTTGATCCCTATAAATGTAAATACACAATTCACATTTATTAGATGATTATAGGCCTAGTCATCTTCCATGTTGTTATATGTTTAGAGCGTTATGTGATTACTGTCCTGTCCTGTAGATTCCTGTTCACTTAAATGAGAAAAAGAAAAGAAAAGAAAAAAATCTTCTTCAGACCAATATTTTCCTCAGTGTCTGAAGCCCCTACGATTTTATATAAACGCACGCACACACACACACACACACATACATATTATAAATATTTGCATATATATAGTACTGATATAATAATTGAGACCAGCTACAGGTATTCTGTTTTTATCTCCCTTTGAGTTGTGTACAGTACAATGAAGAGGATAATGCCTGTTTATTGTTTGGGATAGATTATTCTCTGAAGTACTTATTTTACTACATTAGCTAAAAAAGAGTGATAACCTCCCAAATTTCCGATAGTTTGGAGGTCTGGTCAGTGTTCCCTTGTTCGTCACAAGGAGGTGTCACAGCTGACATGTGACCCCTTTTCTGGTTTCACTTCTTATATTATGTGTAAATAGCATGCACTGCCACCGCTGACTAAACCAAGCCTGTCTACCGTGGAAAATCGAATCAAGACCGAACCATCATGCTATTGAATTTTATATCCAAGAAAAGTCTGTAAGCCAACAGGAAATAGCCAAGAAAGTAGGTGTTCCCAAAACGTCGGTTAGAAAAGTGAAAATTAAAAAAAAAAAACTTGATAATTTGGAAAACTATGAATCCAATCAAAGAGGAAAGTTTTTCTCCTCTCGCACAAGATACAATGCTTGTAAATATGGTTAAAGAAAATTGCTCAGAGTCATCCAAGCAAGTGGCTAATGAATGGAGAACTATGGTGTATAAAGTAAGCCCTCTGTAGTCAGAAAAGGGTTAAATGAGACGGGACACCGTGCATGCAGGTCCACCAAGGTGCCAAGACTAACCGTAACCATTAGGAAGGAACGACTGGCCTGGGCAAAGGCTCACAAGGATTGGACGTCGGAGGATTGGGAAAAGGTAAATCTCATTTAAATCTACCCTTTGACTACGTTTCTATGTGATTCAAACATAACTTAGTAAAATGCATGGTATACATGGAAAAATATATACATGATAATTACAAAATGTTACAATATGATGTTTATGTTTGGTTCAAAAGCGAGATCAGAAAACGGTTATGTTGGAGATGGAGTTTAAGAGGGTTTTATTAGAAGGCTCCAGTTATCTCGTAAATGTAATTGTTATTTCTATTTGCCACAACGTGATGGTGTAGTCTGTGATCTCTGCCATGGATACTGGTAAATTAGAGATTGTAGGAAGTAATCTAAATGAAGCTGGTTATCGTGAAATCTTTGATAGATGTCCTCTGCCCCAACTTCGGGAATGATCTCTAGATAATGAATGCATTTTTATGCATGATGGAGCTGCCTGCCACACAGCCAAAATTATTAAAAGCCCTTTGGATAGTCATGGTATTAGACTGTTTGACTGGCCTGAAAACAGTCCTTATTTAAATCATAGGGACTGCTTATGGAACTAGATGAAATACGAGGTAAGCCAAGTCTAGTTGAGCTAAAGGAACGATTGATAAAGGTATTGCATAGAAACCTCGAAATCAGGGAAAAAGCACGCCGGTACATACGTGGACGTGTCGCTACAATGATTAGGGCTAAAGGTGATTGTTCTGGTTAATATCATGTTTTAATTAATATATACAAACCAAACCAAGTTAATTTTGGAATACACAGTCTATCAAAAAGGATGAAAACCACACACATACACACACACACACACACACACACACACACACACACACACACACACACACACACACACACACACACACACACACACACACACACACACGTACACGCACACGCACACACAAAACCAGGGATGTCTTGCAAGGACGGCCATGCACGCAACACGGCGGCATGTGATGCGCTGGGCGTCCGGTCGAGACAGGAATCCGGCTCCTCTTGGCAGGTTGCGCTGTTGGCTGGCCACTCTCTCTTTCATTCTCTCCCTATTTTCTTTCTTTCTCCTTCTGTGTGCATTTTAAAAAGATATTGATTTTTGTATTGCTGTTCACCCGTCTCATGGAAATTCCTCGTACTGTATATGCTCTGCTTTTTATGGGATTTTTGCTTTATATTTTTATATTTCAATTTCCTTATCATTTCCTCACTCACTTTTTCTGTCTGCCAGCATCTCTTCACCGTCCTCCCCCCATCCATCTTATCTCTCTCCGTTTCTCTCTTTCTCTGTCTGTCTGTGTTTATCTGTCTGGTACTCTCTCTCGCCCTCACTTTATCTCTCTCTCTCTCTCTCTCTCTCTCTCTCTCTCTCTCTCTCTCTCTCTCTCTCTCTCTCTCTCTCTCTTTCTCCCTTCCATACTCATCCACCTTCTTTCTCCTTTCCTGTTTCTCCCTCCCTCACTCCCTCCCTCCCTCCCTCCCGCCTTTCCTCTCTCTCTCTCTTTCTCTTCTCTTCCACTCTCTCTCTCTCTCTCTCTCTCTCTCTCTCTCTCTCTTTCTCCCTTTCTCCCTTTCATACTCATCCACCTTCTTTCTCCTTTCCTGTTTTTTCCTCCCTCCCTCCCTCCCGCTTTTCCTCTCTCTCTCTCTCTCTCTCTCTCTCTCTCTCTCTCTCTCTCTCTCTCTCTCTCTCTCTCTCTCTCTCTCTCTCCCTCTCTCTCTCTCTCTCTCTCTCTCTCTCTCTCTCTCTCTCTCTCTCTCTCTCCTCTCTCTCTCTCTCTCTCTCTCTCTCTCTCTCTCTCTCTCTCTCTCTCTCTCTCTCTCTCTCTCTCTACTCTTCACTCTCTCTACTCTTCCACTCTCTCCCTCTGGTTCGTTCTCAATTTCTTTAAGCCGCCCAAGCATGGTCTGCCAGCCCGTAAGCCCAGACGAATTCATGCCAGCCGTACCCAGCGCGCTATGCCGATCTGCGTGCGAGGTCATTGTGCTTGACGTCGGTCATCAACCTCGATTTTTTTTTTGTCATTTTCGCTTGTTTTATAAATCCTGTATTCATCTATTTCGCTCTCTATTATATTTTGTGTTGTATTCTCGGTGTGTGTGCAAGAGCAAGGGAGGGGGGGGGGGGGGTGAGGGTGTAGCTTAGTGCTTGATGACTCTGAAGTTGGAAAACATAGAATTAAGCTTTGTTCTTCTCGGGGATCACATTTTTTCTCCTGCTTTTTTGGCACTGGTGGGTACGAAGATAATGAGGGCATGGACGAGGCTCGTGACATCGGGAAGATGAAGGGCGATAGAGACAGACGAGGCATGAGGAGCATGGGGCTATCTTCGTCTCCGCATCAATCTCCGGCAGCATCTTGGCAGAACAATCCTCATTGTGCACCTGAGGCGGCAGAAACATCCTCATTTGCATAATTGCTCCCTAAATCCTACTCACAGATATATCACGTAACTTTTAACCACTCATTTTTGCATCGGGTCGTATTTCAGCTTCCTTGCTCGAAAGTATTTTTCGATAAAAGTTGTAGATCCAAATTTCAGTTTGGAAAGAGGTGAAGACACACGATAAAGATGATATGAGTTTCAATCTTATCCCTTTCTATTCAAAGCGAACTTTTTGTCAGCTTTCATATAAACGCCTTTTTACAGGTTGTGAATTCAAAATCTTGTGAATGAAAATTGACAAAATTAGGTGAGTGGTCAATAATAACAATAATCAGCCATAAAAAAAAAAAAATAAAAATATATAGCAAATAACTATATATATATTTCCTTTCCTTGTCAGTCTGCTTCTTCTTAAAGCAAGGAACAGCAGGTGCACCGACCTCCTGTGCTTTTCCTTGCATGATGCAGATTGCATGAGACAAAGTGACGTGACTCCACTTTGCACACATTTCGAGGAAAATGGAGATATGCTGCTCTCAAGTCTGAGGGCTTTGGGGAACACGTGCAAACGAGGCTTAGATAAATCACATTAGTGAAAAGAATGAAAAGTAACTGGATAAAGACAAATAAATAAATAAATGAATATGTAAGGATAGATAGATAAAATTGATATTTAGATATAGATATAGATGCAGATATAGATATAGATATAGAAACACACAGACATACACACATTTATATATATATATATATATATATATATATATATATAAATATGTATATACATATGTATGTGTGTGTATATATATATATATATATATATATATATATATATATATATATATATATATATATATATATATATATATATATATATATATATATATATAAATATATATATGTATATATATATGTATATATATATATATATATATATATATATATATATATATATATATATATATATGATGTATATATGTATTTGTATATGTTTATGTGTATATACATACATATATATATATATATATATATATATATATATATATATATGCACAGACACCCCCCCCCCCCCCCCACACACACACACACACAAACACACACACACAAACACACACACACACACACACACACATATATATATAGAGAGAAAACTCCCCCAACATATTTTGAGATGAATTCCACATAAAACCATTGTATACACATATTATGTATAAACAATGGGGTATATGAAGCGCAAAAGAGACAAAATAAGACATACGTAGTAGTATACCGTGAGACAAAGCCAAAGAACACCCTGTCAGTCCTGTCATTATTACGACGTATTTTTACTTTTTGGTCATAATTTCCTTTTATAGTAGTAGTAGCAGGGCATTTAGTACCTCATTTTCTCCCGTTGTTACTTTGTACTGCCTCTTTTATGATTTTTTCTTTGCGTTAATTTCGAGCGGCTGAGAACCCTATGGTATACGGAGATACATGTTTAGCATTTCCCCATGGCGCCGCACCGTCTGCTTTTACTCTAAGGCTTAGAGTATGGACTGGTTCATAAATGCGAGTGTATTAAAGTGCATAACAATTATTTCAATATTGCCTGAGCCAAACTTGCAAAATTTGCAAAGCCAGATTGCCTCTGGAATCCGCGGTCTAAATAATCACAATATTTCAATAATATTTTATTTTGTGGTATGAGTACAGTTGGCGCGAATGTTAATTTGTAATCAACTGTTTATGAGCACATACCACTGTTCTCAAACGCACAGTATTCGGTGAAATGAGCCCAATGCACAACTCGTGAGAGTCACAGCGTCCTCTGAAAGGATGGATGGCACCTAAATGGTTCAGCTTCTCTGCGGCGGACACGACGGGGCGATTGCTTCTGTGACGCCCAAGACTACCAACGAATTGAAGTTCTCTTCAATTAACGTGCATAGCCAGTGACTACATCTGGAAAAAAAACTTATATGAAATTAAGAATGGTTTGAAATATTTATTTTGAAACTTTATTGAATCCTGGGGGTTTTAATTTTTAATTTTTGTTTAGTCAGTTTTCATTAAGCTCAGTGCAATATCAAAAGCAATGTTTTTGCCTAGATCTTAGCCTATTAGATTGATAATAGGCTAAGATGTCCATATGCATACATTTCATGCGCATCGGTTACTGTTGTAGGTGAAATTATTTAACTGTAGCCAATAAATCTTGACAAATTTGTTTTGCTTGTCACACAAAGCAAAAGGGAATCAAGAATAAGTGTTTGATATCTAAAACTAACCGTGAAAATGTTATTGCCAATAATGATGTCCAATGACAAAATAAAAAAAGGGAAAAATACATGAAAATTAGACTACAGACCGTCCAAAAGGAAGACTATTCTACATGAAAGAATCTCACTTAGTATTGCTGCTGCTATTGTTGCTAA
>NC_061820.1:23473780-23476280 GCF_019202785.1 Penaeus chinensis | reverse complement strand
TACATACATACATACATACAAACACACACACACACACACATATTTGTATATATATATATATATATATATATAAACAGATACATATATATATATATATATATATATATATATATATATATATATATATATATATAGATATATAAATGTGTGTGTGTGTGTGTGTGTGTGTGTGTGTGTGTGTGTGTGTTTGTGTAAGTATGTATTTCGGTATATGACAACGGACCTAAGAGAAAGTTGGGAATCATGGCACGGGAAAAGAAGTTCATTAATGTACCAAGTGTATATTCTTGAATCATATATCATAGGATTTATGTTATTATCGCTATTAGTAGTAGTTGCCTGTAGTATTTATCCTCGTTTTGTCATTATTTCTTCAATTTTCGTGTTTTTTGCTTGCGCTGGTGGCGAAAACAGAACATTTAATATCATGTTTAATTTGAAAGTCACGTGAGAGCAGAGAGAAGAATGATGAGAGATAGAGAGAAAGATTGAGAAAAATAAAACAAGTGAATGAAAGACTAAAAATAGAAGATATAATAATAATGATAAAAGACAAGAAAGCTAATATGAGTAATGAAGAAAGTAGTGAAGAGAATACTAAGTAAAAAAATGGACAGATAAATAAAAGAAGAAGACGAATGAAAGAGGGAAGTATGAAAAAGAAGACAAAGTACAGGAAACAAAAAATGACTAATCGTCGTGGCCTCTCTTCTCTCCGCACTTTCCTTCGAAGCGCCATGCTCGGTTTCCCTTGTCATCTCTGACCTCACCGCGCCTCTCCGTTCCCAACGTCATTTCAACATCAAACATTTACATTCACACACACTGCGTCAAATACCTTGCAAATATCCCGCCATTCTCCCTCGCTGAATTACGTCATCTTCTCTTACTCTTCCCCCGCTGACGTCATTAACACGCCCCCTCCTCCTCCCCCACCATGCGAACAGCTGCTTCATCCCCCCCCCCCCCCCCCCGACTCCTAAGCCTGAAGCAGCAGTACGTCATGCTCAACCCCCCCCCCCCCCTCTCCTTTCCCTCTCCCCCGCACCCTTAACTTTTACAAACCTTGCAACGAACTGACGGATTTTCCCTTTCAGAGTTTCAGATGTTGCGTCATTCGTTACATTTCATCGCAGATTTCATTTGTTATGTCATTGCCTCTTTTTCTTTTTTTTTTTTTTTCCCTTTTTTGCGGTAATTTCTGCAATGAGCGAAACTGTAGATATGGTGATATGGTAATGGTTGTGATAACACAAATAACAGTATCAGTGCTGATTACATATCAACAATACATAATCATTATGATTACCTTGAATATGAAAATGGTAATAATGATAACCAATGAAGATAATCAGGATAATTATTATAGATAGATATATTGGCTATATATTTTTCTCCCCTTATAATATATAACGAGAGTGAAATGGGCGAAAAAGGGTGTAGAGAACAGAGAAAAAACAAAAAGGTAATGAAAAAATCGCAGAATCACTCTTCAACAAAAAGCATCAATATTGCGCAAGGGCATAATGGCTACAGTGCGTGGACGGAAAGAACCCTTTTTATCGTAACAAGATAGTGCGCCTTTCCCTACACGTTTTCTATTTTTTGTTTTCTCTCTTTTAGATAATTCATCATCCTTTTTTTTTTACCAGTTGGTACTAACTTTCGCCTTTTCCATATGTCCTTTCTCGCGTTTCTTTAACTAACCTCTCATTTCCCTTTCTCAATATGCTGCCTTTTTGCATGTTACACATATAATTTTACTCGACATTACTTCAAAGCCTCTTCCAAGAAAATGGGAAAAGGTTACGATTATATGGTCTTCCTTTCCTGGTATATCTATACATCAGTGAGTTATTTGAAAAATATCTAAAAAAAAAAAAATGATAATAACAATAATAATAATGGTCATAATAATAATGGTGATACTAATAATAATGACGATAATAAATAATAATAATAATGACGATAATAATAATAATGATAATAATGATAAGAATAATAAAGATAATGATAATCATAGTAATAATAACAATAATGATGATAAAAAATATAAAATGATAACATAGTAATGACAATGACAATTAATGATAATTTAAATTATAACAATGCTAATAATGAGAATAATGATAATGATAATAATAACAATAAAAAACAGTCATGATGATACAGATGATAGCAATGATACTGCCGCTACTACTACTGCTACTATCAGTACTACTAATGATAATAATAATAATAATAATAATAATAATAATAATAATAATAATAATAATAATAATAATAATAACAATGATGATCATGGTAATGATAATGGTATTGATAGTAAGAATAATAATAGCAACTGTAATAAAAATGATAGTACCAGTAACAGCAATAACAAGACTTATAATAATAATAGTGATGATGATAATGATAACGATGATAATGATAAGATTGAAAATGATAATATAAATTATACCGTTGATAATGATAACAGTAATGCTAATAATAATTGTGC
>NC_061820.1:23461280-23463780 GCF_019202785.1 Penaeus chinensis | reverse complement strand
CAGGCAGGAGGGAGGAGGAGCCAGGAGGGCCATGGGCGGGCCGGGCCACGCTGTGCCGGGCCGCTGCTGATGTTGGTGGTGCCGCCCGGGTCTGGCACTCTCTCTCCCGACCCCCGGCACGGCATCAGCGTTCGAAGGTCCTCCTCGGCCCCGCTCTCTCCATGACCTCGCCCTGGCCCGCGCACCGCCGTCCTTGACCCTGCCGGAGGGGGAGGAGGAGGAGGAGGATGAGGTGGTGACAGCGTGACACTGGTGGAGGAGGTCATCACAACCAGGTGACACTCGACCAGCACAACACCTGACCGCCATCACCTGGGTCTGGAGGCTGACCTTGGCTCCTGCAGTGTTCGCACGACCGGGATTGTGTCACAGAAAAGCCACTGATGTTTAGAAAACCTTTTCCCAGATCTGTTTGTGGTGTTCATTCCGTGATATTGGCTCAGAAAGCAATGATTCTTTCTCCTGTCAAATGAGAATACCAAGTTCAAAAGATCACAGCGGTTTATTGAGTGTTTAGCAACGGATGGTTCTTAACCAGTGCAGGCTGCCAGGATTACTGCAGGACCCGACCAGGGACACAAGTTACTGTTGTTCTGCGAGAAGGTAAGACAGGCAATTGCATATCAACACACCGGCTCCGACAGGGGAGGGAGGGGATCCAGGGAAAGAGGGGGTGGGGGAGCTAGGGTGCAGAGGGGGAGGGGGGTCTGAGCTCAATTCTGCTAGGGAAAGGCGTAGGAAGCGTGGTGTCTTTGTCACATTCGCACGTGTTTCGGAAAAAACACCGGCTTTGTGAGTATACATGAACATACGCGCGACGCAAATAACACTGTGGCTGTTCTCCTCGTGCTTCACAAGAAGTACTGCAGAAGACCATTACACCTCCCCCCTCCCCCCTACCTGCTGAGGAGCAGGAGGAGGGGGGTGTATTATACTCCATGATCTTTAGCTTAACTGTTAATCTCTTTAATTAACAAACTAGTGTAGTATCTCATACAGTGACATCTTCTGTGAATCTCTGTGCAATATCGACGTTAAAAATCGAGACGCGTTTGTCTGCTGTCATTGCACACACACACTGTACACGGCTTTTGTTTGACGTGTTGACAAAGGGACGAGAGAAGAGGTCTAGGGCGCTCCTGCCGCTTGTCGGTCGCCTCCCTCGTTCGCCAAACAGTTCCCTTTGCCTTCAAAACACAACACATTTGGAAAGTTAGTGAACAATACCGAACTACTTTAACGAAAAGATTAAACTCCGACTCCGAGTTTCGACTTCTGATTGGAAAAAGCAAATCTGTATCACGTGCGTGTTATCTTTATGTGTAAGTGATTAGATGTAATGTGTAAGTGATTGGATATACTGGTGGATAGTGAAGTCGTTGATTCGAATATGTATGATTTCGCCATAGCTGGCGCAGTGAGCCGCAGTGAATATGCTTCACCCTTCCTGGAAAGCCCAGTGACCTACAAAGCCAGTGATTGAGTTTCGAAAGTTGTGAAGGACACTGAAGCCACTTCTCAGCAAAAGCACTGGCTTGTTTTACTCATGAGGCGAACGATCAGTGCTGGCCTTTTAAGTGTGTCCGAATTGTGATGACCGCATAAAACTGTGAATACTTACTGTGTTGCTGAATGCTCGTACCGCATCGTTGTTAGGTACAATGTGTAAGTGATTGGATATTATGGTACTTGAAAGAAATGTTGATTTAGATAACTCTATGTTGCGAAAGGAGACGACCTAATTGTTTATGAAGTGTTTCCAGTAAGCTTTAGCACCGTGAGGTTTTGGAGGGGGCAGTGACCTCCTCTGGTCTATTTATTTCATTTCATTTTTTTATCTATTTTTAGTTACCACACTTAGACTCATTTCCGCCTAATCTTGTTTTGTAGCATCTTCTGAGGAAGACGCACACACACACACACGCACACACACACACGCACACACACACACACACACACACACACACACACACACACACACACACACACACACACACACACACACACACACACACACACACACACACACACACACACACACACACACACACACGCGCATATATGCACACACACACACACACACACACACACACACACACACACACACAAACACACATACACACACACACACACACACACACACACACACACACACACACACACACACACACACACACACACACGCATATATGCACACACACACACACACACACACACACACACACACACACACACACACACACATATATATGCAGACACACACACACACACGCATATATGTACACACACACACACACACACACACACACACACACACACACATACACACACACACACACACACGCATATTTGCACACACATATATGCACACATATTATATATGCACTCGCATATACACACGCATCTGCACACATAAACACACAGACAAATGCACACACACACACACACACACACACACACACACACACACAAACACACACAGTCAGCCCGTCTAACAATT
>NC_061820.1:23438780-23441280 GCF_019202785.1 Penaeus chinensis | reverse complement strand
TTCCTGTTTTATATTTGTCTCCTTTTTCTTTTATCAATTTATTACTTTTTTTCTTTCTTTGATTTCTTTTCCATTTTCCCCGTGCTTCTTTTCCCATAATTCCCCGTGTTTCCACTTCCTCTATCTTCATTCTTCCTCTTCTGTTTTATTTTCAATCCTCAGTTTCTCTTCCTCCTTTCTTCCACACCGCGTATTTATTTTGCTTTCCTTATTCCTCTCCTATTATTGTCCTGTTTTCTAATTCTCCTTATTTTCTCTGCGTCCTCCTCCCACACAGTTTATCTTCTCTCATGCTCCCTTTTGTTCTCTCCTTCCGTTTCTCTTCCTCTTTCTCCTTCCCTCGCTAAACACCTCGGTCCCCATTTCCCTTGTTCTTCCATTTCCTTCATTTTCCCATCTTCCTCTCGCCCTCTCCCCTCTTCCTTTGTCCCCTCCCCCCCCCTGTCTACATCTCCCCAGGCCCCTCTCCCTTCTCCCTTTGTCCCCTCCCCCCTCTCTACATCTCAGGCCCCTCTCGCTTTGTCCCCTTCCCCCCCTCTCTACATCTCCCCAGGCCCCCTCCCCTCTCCCTCCGCCGGCGACCACACCCTCACGAGCAGATTAGCCGAGACGCCGCAAGAATGAGAGGCACTGCGAGGTCCCTTTCGAGGAGGGGGACGGAGGTGGCGTGGGAAAAAAAGGTGGAGGAGGGGAAGTTAAGGGTAGGTAAGGAGGGAGAGGGTAATGGAAGGAGTGTGAAAGGGTAAGGTGAAGATGGCAGGGTGAGAAGGGAAATGGAAGGGGAGAATGAAGAGAGTGGGTGAAAGTGGGTGAGTGAAGGATGAATGATAACAAGGGATGATGTTTGGTAAGAAGGGTTAGGAGTGAAAGTCGAGACACAAAATTTAAACCATCAAAGTTTCCCTGGAAACCTGTTGTTCAGGCCGTGCTGTTAGATCCATATAGGGGGAAAAGGGTGAGGAATGATAATATTATGAGATGAAAGAACGAGCGAGAAAGAGAACAGACAGACAAATTAAAAGAATAAACGAGCACGCGGGACGTGGCGTAGACCAAGAGATATGTGCTCTCACCTCCGAACTTTCCGCGAGCTTAAAAAGGCACTATCATTCCAGATGTATAGTGATGAGGCGACTGATAGTGGTGACGGTGTTAAGGGTACAGTGCTGGGCGTACTGTGCGGCCGTGATATGATCGACGATGATTATAAGGATTAGGGAGGATAATGGCTGCGTCGATTTACCTTAATTACAGACAGAAGTTATCAGCGGAGATTAGATGGAAAACTCAAAGGAATGAATTCGTTTTTTCTTCTTCTTCTTCTTCCTCTTCATCTCTCTCTCTCTCTCTCTCTCTCTCTCTCTCTCTCTCTCTCTCTCTCTCTCTCTCTCTCTCTCTCTCTCTCTCTCTCTCTCTCTCTCTCTCTCTCTCTCTCTCTCTCTCTCTCTCTTTCTCTCCCTCTCTCTCTCTCTCTCTCTCTCTCTCTCTCTCTCTCTCTCTCTCTCTCTCTCTCTCTCTCTCTCTCTCTCTCTCTCTCTCCTCTCTCTCCTCTCTCTCCTCTCTCTCCCTCTCTCTCCCTTCTCTCTCCCTCTCTCTCCCCCTCTCTCTCCCTCTCCTTCCCCTCCAATCTCTCTCTCCCACGCCTTTTGATGCTCCCGACGCAAGAAAACACTCCATGTCAGAACAAAAGAGGAAAGGGGAAAGGGACAAGAAACAAAATTGATTGGAGGAGGACTCAAGAGGCGAGGCGAAGAGGAAAGGAAAGGTCAAGCACTCGGGTCACGCGCTGGAAAACAAGGTCACAGGACCAAAGGAATGGATGAGAGGCCGTTATGACAAGGGCTGGTGGAGGGAGGGCGACGGGGGCGGGGCAGACATTCGAGTGGGCGTGTTTTTGCGAACTGCCTTATGGGCGACTTTAGCTGCTCTTTTATCCGTTAATGAATGTATTAGAATGTTACTACACACACACACACACACACACACACACACACACACACACACACACACACACACACACACACACACGTGTGTGTCTGTGTGTGTGTTTGTGTGTATGTGTGTGTGTTTTGTGTGTGTGTGTGTATCTATCTACCCCTTTATCTATTCATATAGATAGATAGATAGAAAACTAAAGATATAGACTGATAGACAGAAAGAGAGATACACAAATATATAAAAGATACAAAGGTAGAGATAAACCCTCTGGATGAGAAAACCGAGCACTTATTTTCGAATGTGTTACCAAATACCTTGACATGGAAACGGTTTGTGTCTATGGGGGTAAGGAGAGGGAAGGGGGGCTGTTAAGCGTATATGACAGATTGTGTTTTGCTCTGTCTCTGTCCGCCAGCCACCACTGAGATTGACAAGCCACGTCAGGCAAGAGCAATAAGCATCAGTAACAGTAACATGATTGACCGCGTTTTCTTCCAAGGAATACGCCAACCCTCTGCGAGGCGGAGATTACGCCAGGCTTGAAAGGCAGGTGGGGGAGAGG
>NC_061820.1:23418780-23421280 GCF_019202785.1 Penaeus chinensis | reverse complement strand
CAACACAAGAATAATGTTAACAATAAATATATCGATAAGATGTGACTAGACACGTGAGAAATGGTTTACCGTATATTGTAAATAATTCCATGATCGCATTTTATTCTGTTCTCTTCTCATTCGCTGAACAGTCTATTAAATTTTCGTTATCTTCCTACAGGTATGTTCTCCTCCTCCGTTTAGCTGGACCAGGTAAATACTTAGCGACGTATATTACAGTAAGGTAGCGCTTGATCTACAGTACAATTTGCTTTTCACGTAAAATTGTATTCTTAATTTCATTATCATTATCATTATTCTTTTTATCATCATCTTCACCATTATCATTATCATTATCATCTTCATCATTATCATTATTATCATCATCTTTCCCGCCGTCGTCATCGTTATCATTGCCATCACATCATTATTATTACTATTATCACTATTATCACCATCATTACTATCTGTATCACTGTTATCATTACCATCACCACCACCATCATTACCATCCTCATATTTTGACTACAACAGCGTGATTATTTCCTAACTGCATCGAATTTTTACTCCAATCTTACGTTTCCAATCTTTTTCTTTTCTTCTTTTTCCCGTAACTCTGTCACCAGCGCGGCTCATCCAAGCTCATGCTTCTCGCGAGGTAGGAAAGCTCATCTCACTCTCATTAAGTCGAGGTGATGAGCCCTGAGGTCGCCAAGCCATGAGGAAACAGATTATTTTTTGTTCATCGTTAGTTATAAAAGCGAATGTTTGCTTGGTCGTCAGTGGCGATGGTTTGATGGTTATATTAACGTTGGATAGCTTGGCTGTTATTTATAATAGTTTGATTAGTAGATATAATTGTTTGTCTATTATTAATAAAGGCTTGGTATTTGTAATTCTTAGTTTATTAGTAATCGTAGTTTTTGTAAGTTCATTGTTAGAATAGTTGTTCCAGTAATTGTAATAGTTCCAGTTAGTTTGATGGGTTTTATAGTAACAGTTGCTTTCTTTGAATAGTTTAACACAGTAACATGATGGTTAATATGCGGCCATAATTATAATATAGATGGTTACTTTATAATAGTTTGATTATTATAATAATCATTTTGACTGTTGGGATTGTTAATCTAGTAGCTGTAATAGTTATTAACAGTTCAATGATTACAGTAATTAAAAAAAATAATTGGTCGTATTAAAATTCATTGTAGATGTTACATTTCTCTGACATAACCTCAAGATTCAAGTGTCGTTGATGCTCATCTGAGGTGCATACAAGCAGCTCTTCCCAAGTAATTGTTTATGTGGAGTGGCTCGTATAAGTTTGATTATGTTTTGGAAATTCGAAAGCTCCAGATTTACAAGATGGTAGATAAAGTATAACGATACAAATTCTTTGTTGCCTCTAAATTATATGCTAAGATGATTACAGTTAAGATATGCAAACTACCTCGTCATATTTTTTTTTGTTTGTTTTTTTTTTTTTTTGCCTTCCTCCCGTCACTTCTTATTTTGATTTATTCTTTTACGTTTAAATAAGACTTGAAAGGGAAGACAGATGGGAGAACGGGATCGAGTTAGACGAAGGAGAAACCGCAAGCGATAGCAGGTCTGAGCCACAAGAAGCGAAGGACAGCCGAGCGCAGCGGTGTTATGAACATCCTCGTCGTCGATATTGGTTATGCTGTTCCCGAGGGCGATGGGGATGGTGCCCGCTCGCCCTCAGGCCCTTCGCTCCCTTCCCCTCATTCCGCCCTCTCTCCACTATACGTTTACTATCCGTCTAAACTCTTTCAATTTTCTTTCTCGCCGTCTTTCTGTTATCTTTCCGCGCTTCTTGTACGCCCTCCGTCCATGTTCTTTCCACCCTCCTTTCATTATTATTCTTTTTCAGCCATGTTTCAACCTCCTGTCGCTCGCCAGCCACTATCTTTCCACTCTGCTCCACCCCCTCTCTACTCTCTTCCCATCTCCTTCCACCATCCTTCCATTCTCTTCCCATTTTTCTTCCACAACCCTTCCCCTCGTCAGCCTCCATCTTTCCACCAACCTTCCATCTCATTCCACCACACTTCCACTCTCCATTCTCCAACCACCACTTTTTCATTCTCCTCCTTTTCCCCTTCCACCATCCATCCACTCACCTCCCATGTCCCTTCCACTATCCTTCCACTCTCCAACCACCAACCACCCACTCTCCTCCCATGTCCCTTCCACTATCCTTCCACTCTCCAACCACCGACCATCCACTCTCCTCCCATCCTCCTTCCACCTGACGATGCTGCCTTATAAAAGTGACTTTCCTTCCCCGGCCAGACAGAGCTATCATTAAGCCGGTTTTGCATACATTATGCGTGTTCGTTGAACCTGGATCATAATATGTTGATCGGGGAATATAAATTTATAAACCGTACGTCCAGTAAACGTCCCTACTAAATTTCAATATGGATATCAATACTTCTAAGAACATATTGCAAATAGTAAATAGATATATCAAGAGATCTTGCCTCCTCGCTGTCTCTTT
>NC_061820.1:23406280-23408780 GCF_019202785.1 Penaeus chinensis | reverse complement strand
GTAATTTTTTTTCTTCCATCCAGTTATGGCTGTACTCCACGTCGTTCTTATTTCTAAAAATCTGGGTCGCTAAACTCAGTGCCGCAGTCGTCGTCCTTCTTCCCAGCAACATTGCCCCTTGCCAGCATTGACCTAGCCCATTACAGCACCCATGAAAGTAACATGAGCCAGCAACTACAGCACCATAGTAACGCAGCCATCGATCGACCATGGTGCAATGCCAGTAGATTGTGCACGGTGTGGCTAGTTAACGACTCTCCTCGTCAGCCAACGCATAAAAAACTGTTTTTTCTTTATTTGTTTTTTCTGCTACCGAGAAAATTAAATCGTGTAAGTGACGAAAAATAGACAGAAGTAGGATAAATAGATCGATAATGGTTTGAGACAAAGACCGAGAGGGAACCCGGATGAAGAAAAGTATGCTTACGATATAAAATATAATCAAAGAGAATAAGAAAACTATACATACAAAAAAGGAAAAGAAAGAAAAAACTTATAGATCAGATAGGAAAGACAAAAGAGAACATCAGTATGTTTATTTCTTTGAAGAAATTAAGGGCAATGCAGACAATTGTTCTCCAAGGAAAAGCATAATAGGAGAGAATAAACAGCGATATGGAATAAAGATATTGTTCCGAAATGTCAAGAAAGAAAGATAGAAAAGAAGAAGGCAGAGAAGCTGAATATAATTGCCCGTCCAAGTGAAAGGAGGCAATAAAGTCAATCTAGTAATACAATAAACAATCCAGATTATTGCACAGTGCCCAGGAAGGCAACGCAGAAAGGGCGGGGCAACAAAGCAGGCAAGCGGCAAGCAGACGAGCAGTCATGGTGTGTCTGGCACCTGAAAACGCAATCATGGACCGGTTGACGTGACCTGAAAGTCTACGAAATCTTTGCGTTCATCTATCGGGGCGAGGGAGGGAAGGGTGGAGGGAGGGAGGGAGGGAAGGGTGGAGGCAGGGAAGGAGGGAGGGAGGGAGGGAAGGGTGGAGGGAGGGAGGGAGGGAAGTGTGGAGGCAGGGAAGGAGGGAGGGAGGGAGGGAAGGTTGGAGGGAGGGAGGGAAGGACGGAGGTAGGGAGGGAAGAACGGAGGGAGGGAGGGAGGGAAGGACGGAGGGAGTGAGGGAGGGTAGGACGGAGGGAGGGAAGAACTGAGGGAGGGAGGGAAGGACGGAGGGAGGGAGGGAAGGACGGAGGGAGGGAGGGAAGGACGGAGGGAGGGAGGGAAGGACGGAGGGAGGGAGGGAAGGACGGAGGGAGGGAGAGAAGAATGGAGGGAGGGAGGAACTGAGACAGGGAGGGAAAGAGAGAGAGAGTGAGGGAAGGAGAGATAATGGGAGGGAAGGAGAGAGAGAGTGGGGGAAGGAAAGAAAAAGGGAGGGAAGTAGAGAAAGAAGGAGTGAAATAGAGAGAGAGGGAGGGAATTAAGGAGAGAGAGAGGGGGTGAAAGGGAAGGAGAGATAGAGGGAGTGAAGAAGAGAGAGGGGTAAGGAAGGAAGGAAGGAAAGAGAGAGGGATTTAAGGAGAAAGAGTAATTTAAGGAAAGAGAGAGAGGGAGGGAAGGAAGGAGAGAGAAAGAGAGAAGTAGGGAAAGAAAGAGAGTGAGAAGGATTAAAGGAGAGAGAGAGGGAGGAAAAGATGGGGAGAAAGAGAGGGAGGGAAGGAAGAAGAGAGAGAGAGAGAGAAGGAGAAAAGTAGAGATAGTGATAGGGAAGGAGGAAGGGAACGAGGGAAGGAGTGAAGGAAGGAAGGAAGGAATTAAGCAAGTAAGGAGGGAGGGAGGGAAGAAGGGAAGGAAGGAAGGAGGCCGAGAGGGAAGGAAGGAAAGAAAGAAGCAGAGAGAGAAGGAGGGAGGAAGGGAATACATGAAGGAATGAGAGAGGGAGAGAAAGAGTGAAGAAATGAAGGAGGCAGCGAGCGATAAATCAAAATCCCGGGGATTCCTGTCGCTGCCTTCGCCCTCTTCTGCTTCCCTCCTTCTGACTTTTATTTTTCACCCTCACCATATTCTCTCCTCCACATCATCGTCTTTAACATGCATACCATCGCCCTTATCACCATCGTAACAGCCATAACTATTATCAATATCATCATAATTATTACAGTTTTTTCTCTCCCTTACTACGACTCTTTATCATTCTTCCTCTCTATTTCTTGACATTTAAGACAATTTCTTCTCTAAAACAACTATGACAAAGAGACAAGCAAGCAAGCATAAACGACAGATAGACTCATGGCCTGGGAGAAGGGGAATTACATGGCCAGATAGATAGAGGATGATATATTCATGGACAGGCCTGGCAGACAGTAGACAGGAATTTGAGGCCGTTAGAGGAAAGAGAGGCTGTAGAGAGACTCTCTGTCTGTCAGCCTGTTTGTCTCTCTGTCTGTCTGTCAGTCTGTTTGTCTCTCTGTCTCTCTCTCTCTCTCTGTCTCTCTCTCTCTCTCTCTCTCTCTCTCTCTCTCTCTCTCTCTCTCTCTCTCTCTCTCTCTCTCT
>NC_061820.1:23398780-23401280 GCF_019202785.1 Penaeus chinensis | reverse complement strand
GGGACCTTTGTGCATGGTATGAGTGCATGTGTTCGTGCATAAAAAAAGTACAAAAAAACACACATACTCAGGTACACTTAGAAACGAACACACAAAATCATATTTCCATGAACTAAAATTATTATTATTTCACACACATTTTATTAACAACATTATTGGCAGTAACATAATTCAGTCTTGACGAATAAAAAAAGTTACCCTCATTCTGATATAAGAACTAACACTGCCCGTTATAAAACAAATTGTGAGAACACTTCCACCTGACGCTTTGTCCTACATACTTCCTTTTTTACCCCCCCTCCCCCCTCTCTTTTCTCTTTCGAAAGTCCTTGCCCGCTAGACTAATTTTCTCCCTGTGGCCAAAACTAAAAAAGGAAAATTGACGTCGCGATGCCATGACTGTGCACATGACACTCTCTAGCCTAGTGCAGTGCCGACCGCAGTGCCAAAAAACGTGCCGGTCCGGAACTGCAGCGGAAAGTTCCAGTACGGCTTGATATGAGTGCTTGCTTTCATGCTGGGGTTCGTGTGATTGCTGCTTTCCTTGCATGCACTCCAAGCCCTTGGTCATTTCTCGTATCAGGGTCTATATTATGCTTTCATCATCAGTGTAGGACGGTTCTATTTACAATTTCTATTGTTGTGCAGTTGTGTTATTTTCACATTTGTTCTCTTTGGGCTCATTCTTCTTACATGTTTACGCGCTTCTGTTGTTCCCTTACTCTTGGATTTAGTAATTATGGCGTTGGCCTTGATTTCGTCATCATATGAATCACCGTACATTTCATATGAAAAAGGGTAAACAAGAACAGACAAGATCTGGTGTGTGCGTGTGCGTGTGCGTGTGTTTGGGTGTGTGTGTGTGTGTGTGTGCGTGTGTGTGTGTGTGTGTGTGTGTGTGTGTGAGTGTGTGTGTGTGTGTGTGTGTGTGTGTGTGTGTGTGTGTGTGTGTGTGTGTGTGTGTGTGTGTGTGTGTGCGTGTGTGTGTGTGTGTGTGTGTGTGTGTGTGTGTGTGTGAGTGTGTGTGTGTGTGTGTGTGTGTGTGTGTGTGTGTGTGATATATATATATATATATATATATATATATATATATATATATATATATGCATATACATGCACCAGAGTTCATGTAAAGAAAAACACAGCGAGTTTTGTCGTGCTTGGCCTCTAGAGCTTCCTGTTGCTTGGAATTCACCCTTGCCTGCGAATGTTAACCATTTATGGCGAATTTTAACTGAACCTTGGCCGATTAAGGAGATTTTTGGAATTATGGGAAGTCGATTGAAATAGCATTATATGTAACGCTGCGAAGTTAAGTCTACTTCGATAATTGGTATTTTTTGACAGTACTCATCATCAAATTAACTTTATCCGATAATTCGTTTTGCAGGAAATCGTCTTTACAGTGCGCCCAGCCGCTCAGCCAAATGCTTATCTATCTATCTATCTATCTATCTATCCATCCATTCGTTCATCTGTCTATCTATTTACTTATCTACATATCTATTCTATCTGTTCTATCTATTCTATCTATCTATCCATTCTGTCTATTCTATATATCTATCTGTATATCTATCTATCTATCTATCTATTTATCTATCCAAATATATGTATATGAATGTATATATGGTACTGGAAATCTTCATCGATAAGGCCGTTCTGTTGCAACATTGCTTATGGCAGTGCAACCTCTGCCTGAGGTTGCACTGCACACTCGGAAACCGAATGCACGACTTGACCCACGTCTTGTTCATGTAATGTACATTTACCCATTTACTTTGCGGGAATGGGCGAGAAACAATTTGAAGGTGTGATTGGAAGGAACAGCAAGGAAAGGGATAAACAAGAGGAGAAAAAGTAAGAGGAAAATTCGAAAACAGAGAAAAATAAAATAAAAGTGGAACAAAAGCGAGTGTCAGAATCCGGAGAGAAGATGCAGAGAGACGCAAAGCCGAACGCCGAAAGAGTAAACGGGAAAGCAAAATGATAAAGCCAAGGTCGACTGTATAAATCCCCTGAAAAGCCGTACCTGCTCGCACGAACCCACTTGCACGCACTCGGCGTCACAGAAGCAACATCCGGCGCCGCGCCCTTTCACAAAAGCTGGCCGCCTCATCACTAATTCACAGTTTTGCTTAAGTGTTCGTAGTTGTCCGAGTAGTGTGGTGTTGCTTATGTGTGCGTGTGCGCCTGAACACACACACACACACACACACACACACACACACACACACACACACACACACACACACACACACACACACACACACACACACACACAAAGGCGTGCGCGAACGCACATACACGCAAACTAGAATGCACGTGCCGCCTCACTACGCATCAGTGTAATTTTCTCCAACGCCGTTTTAGCGCAGGAATCCAACGTGCGGCTGATCCCCGGGACTATTCTCTTACGTCACCCCCGCCCCCTTCCCCTCCCCCTCCCCCAACCACTGTCCCATTCACCTTCCATCAGCGCCTCGCGAGCAGAAAAAAGTCT
>NC_061820.1:23391280-23393780 GCF_019202785.1 Penaeus chinensis | reverse complement strand
TACTCGAGGTGCATTTCCAAAGTCGGGGTGTGGTCTTGCGTGCATGAATAGAATCTACCTGCCATTTTAACAGTTCGAATAACGAAAACGAAATGGGGATTAAAAAAGTATCCGCCTGCCACACAGAATCCATGGCATTCATGCAAACGCTGAGCAATAACAACAAAACCCACACAAAAAACAGGTGGACAAGAACTGAGGGTCCGCGTCTTAGGTCACGGAAGCTTAGTCTTAAGCCGGAACCACAGGAATTAGGACTTGGAATCCGGGATGAATGAGTCTGCGGGATTGACGAGGAGATCGGCTGCTTGGTTTTAAGGAAGGAAAAGGGATAAAGAGAGAGAAAAGCCGAAGCAGGATAAGATCCTTCCCCCCCATGAAATAGGAAACAATTAAGAAAGAAATAAAAGGTGAAGAAGAAGAAAAAGAAGAAAAGAAGAAGAGGGAGAAGAAGAAAGAGAAAAGGAAAAAGAAGACGAAGAAAAAAGTGGAAAGTACTGGGAAATATAACATGTAGCTTCACTCTGCTTAACGGGCGAACTTCAATCTTCATTTCTTTTCTTCTTCCACTGCCTTTCTACGTATTGTCTTCCTTTTCTTTCCCTTTCCTCCACTTCTTCATAACCAATTTCCTTTCTGTTAAAACCGCGATCCGAGTATTTTTCATTAATCTGTTGCAGGACAAGTCAGCTATTGACTAAGTTCGATACTCAATCCTCCGTTTGTGTCTAGTGCTTGAGAGGGAGAGTTGAGTCACATCTAAGTTATCTATATTGCCAATAATGCTACGATAATATGAACGAGAACAGCATTAACAATAATAAATAGAAAACAAGATCATCATCAATGGCAATAATGATGAAATGAAATTGATGATATTAAATGTCATATTATTATTGTCATGATAATAACAATAACATTGGGGATAATAAAACAACAACAATGATAATAATAATGATAATGATAATATCGATAACAATAAAAAATATCAAAAATAGGAATAATAATAAAAATAATAATAATAATAATAATAATAATAATAATAATAATAATAATAATAATAATAACAACAATAATAATGAAAAAAAAGAACACTGATGCCAACAATAACAGTAATATGATAATAGCTCAGCGCACAACTAGCCATCAATCGGCGCAGAGCTAGCTTAGCCCTAACCACGTCGCTTGGGATGGGGGCGTGGCTCGGGTGCGGGCGTGTGGAGGGAACCCCGCGCCGCCTCGCCCTGCCTCCTGCTCTGCCGAGGCGCCTTCGGGAGGAACGGGACACTTGTTTATTGTCATCCCGTTTAGAGCTTTGTCTTGGTAGTAGTTTTTGTTGTCGTTGTTGTTCTTTTTCAGCGTATAATTATTATTGTTGCTTTGTTATTATTGTTTGTTTTTGTTAATATTATTATTATTATTATTATTATTATATGTATCATTATCATTATCATTATTAATACCATTATTGTTATTATCTTGAATATCACTATCATTATTATTGTTATCATTATTATTATCATTATTATTATTATTATTATTATCATCATGATTATCATTATAATAATTAGCATTATTATCATCATTATTATTATTATTATTATCATTATTATTATTATTGTTACTATTATCATTATTATTATCATTATTACTATTATTGGTACTATTATTATTATTATTATTATTATTATTATTTTATTATTATTATAATTATTATTATTATTATTATTATTATTATTATTATTATTATTATTATTATTATTATTATCATTATTATTATTATTGTTACTATTATTATTATTATTATTATTATTATTATTATTATTATTATATGATTATAATTATCATTAATATCATTATCATTATTGTTATTATGATTACTGTTATTTTTATGATTATTATTGTTGCTGTTATCATTATTACTATTATTGTTATTATTATTCTAATTATTATTATTATCATTATTATCATTATTATTATTACTATTATTATCATTATTGTTATCATTATTATTATCATTGTCATTATTATATATATTTTATTACCATTACTATAATGAGGGCTAGAGATAGAGAGAGAGACAAGAGGGGGAGAAAGCAAAAGCCACACAAATAGAAGGAGAAAAATAGATACAAAGAGATATAGGGAAAGCAGAAAAAAGATCAGGGAGACAGAGATATAGATAGAGAGAGATTGATTTTTTTTTTTTTTTTTTTTGATAGATAGATGAGAAAGGGGTGATGGGAAATCAAACAGACAACCGTTAAATATATACATTTTTTTTATCGCCGATAAAAGAAACTTTTCCATTTATTCCCGAAAAAAATATCTTGTTAAAACAACACAAAACTTTTACAGAAATAAATGTCACAGTTAAACATTTTTCCTAATGGAAAATTATCAAGATCAACAAAGAGGTACTTTAGAGGCGGAAATGGACGCTTAACTAACGCCAAAGAACCCTTAGAGGCACGAGACGGAAACATTTAACTGATAGATA
>NC_061820.1:23381280-23383780 GCF_019202785.1 Penaeus chinensis | reverse complement strand
ACGGAGAAGTGCTGGTAATGCTGACAATGATACCCAGTGATAACGAAAATTATATATTACAATAATGCAGAACATATTGATGATAAGTTATGATAAAACTAATGATAACGGTGATGGTGAAAACACTGATAACAATCAGATGATAATCATAAGAAAAGCAATAAATTAATGGCAATAAAAGTATCATACATTGTACAAAGATTATGATAATTACAATTTATGTAATACTGATGGGGTTGAATGTTGAAATGATAATGATAATGTTTATAAAGAAACGAAGATACTAAATGTAACACGAATGAACGAGATTATAATGCTAGTCCTGGCGCTAAAAGGAGAATGACAATGCTATGTTGCTTATAATGAAAATCATGACGAGGTAAACAATATTCGGCAGAGATCCATCACTCAAATATTGCAATCGCTGTTCGTGATATGTTAACTTAACTAAAGCCGTGCAAATCCCTTGCTTTGATGGTCTTATAGTCCAAATTCCCTATTATATTTCTGAAAAGAGAGAGACAGAGATTTTGCTTTTATTTTCTACATATTTAGCATACAGTGTTATGGAGTAAAAGTCTCTTTTTCATGTTAATAGTTATTAGCATTATTATTATCATGATGGTCATTGTCATTATCTGTAAGACTCTCATCATTATTGTTATTAATGATAATAATAATAATAATAATAATAATAATAATGATAATGACAATAAAATTATAATAATAATAATGATGATAATGATAATAATAATAATAATAATAATAATAATAATAATAATAATAATAATAATAATAATAATATTACCGATACTATTACTACTTCTACAACTACTACTGCTACTACTCCTAATAATAATAATTATTATAAAAATGATAATTATGACAACAACAATAATGGAAATAATAATAACAATAATAATAATATTATCATTATTGTTAATAAAAATAATAATAATGATAATAATAATAATAATGATAATAATAATGATAATAATAATAATAATAATAATTGCTTTCCATATCTGATTCATGGTTTATATTCGTCTCTTTCTCCTCTTCCACGTACCGTTCTTTTCTCGTCTTGCCACTATTTTTGGAGAGCATTACCTTTTCATTTGATCGATACATGCTGCATCGGCTCTTTTCGTGTATAGCATAAACTTTCCTGTCTCCTTTTCTCTTCGCTATCTTTTGTCTCTTTATGCTTATTTTCCTCTTTTAGATATTCGTCCTTGTTTCTCATGTTAGCTCTCTCTCGGTCCTTTCTGTTATTCTGTTTTGGTCTCTCTCTCTCTCTCTCTCTCTCTCTCTCTCTCTCTTTCTTTATATTTCTCTCTTTCCCTTTTTTATCTTTCTCTTCCTCTCTCTCTCTCTCTCTCTCTCTCTCTCTCTCTCTCTCTCTCTCTCTCTCTCTCTCTCTCTCTCTCTCTCTCTCTCTCTCTCTCTTTATATTACTCTCTTTCCCTTTTTTCTCTTTCTCTTTCTCTCTCTCTCTCTCTCTCTCTCTCTCTCTCTCTCTCTCTCTCTCTCTCTCCCTCTCTCTCTCTCTCTCTCTCTCTCTCTCTCTCTCTCTCTCTCTCTTTATATTACTCTTTCCCTTTTATCTCTCTCTTTCTCTTTCTCTCTCTCTCTCTCTCTATGCCCTTTTCAATGTACAACTCCCCCCTTCTCTTTATCTTGTCCCTCTTCCTCCTTCTCCTTCTCAACTGCCTTTTCCTCCACCTCCTCCCCTTTCTCCATCTCCTCATCCTCCACCACCTCAACCTATTCCTCCTCTTACACCTCCTCCTCCTCCTCCTATTCCTCCTCTTAAACCTCCTCCTCCTCCTCCTATTCCTCCTCCCTCTCTTTCCCTGCCTTATGTTCTCCCCTTCTACCACCTCTTATTGTGACATGTATCAGGTTGACAAACAGTGTGCGCTCTCCTCCTTGAACATAAAAAAGCAAGTTCTTAACTCTCCCTCTCCCTCCCCCCCCCCCCCCCTCTCTCTCTCTCTCTCTCTCTCTCTCTCTCTCTCTCTCTCTCTCTCTCTCTCTCTCTCTCTCTCTCTCTCTCTCTCTCTCTCTCTTTCTTTTTGTCTCTGTATCTCTGTCTCCCCCCCCCCTCTCTCTCTCTCTCTGTACTTCTTTCACGCCGTCCCCATCTCACTCCAGCTCTATCCCTCCTTCCCTCCCTTCCTCTCTCCTTCCCTCCCTCCCTCCCTTTATCTCTCTCCCCTCTCCCTCTCTCACAGGGAAAGAGCGGCGTTGTAATATGTAGTTGCTGACAGTGATGGAAAGAGAAAAGGAGGAGGAAGGAGGCAGTTATTGTTCAGACATTTCTCTTTTGTTCCGCTGTACGAAGAGGGGGGCTATGTATATGTATGGTATGTAACAATAGGGATGATGTGGCGAAAGATCTTTACTTATTTGATAAGAATGGAATTATTAGGAATATAGCATTATCAATAAGGCAGTTCTTTCATTATCATCACTACAGATATATACATTATGCAAC
>NC_061820.1:23276280-23278780 GCF_019202785.1 Penaeus chinensis | reverse complement strand
TATTAGCAAGTTGGGCGCGGGTAAAAGAAAACCTGTTTTACGTAGATAGAAGTAATGTCCAAGGTGCACTGATAACAAGGCCTGAAGCAAAGAATGGAATTTGGGATTACAAGCAAGGGAAGATTGAGGTGTATGAGGGGCTAAGGGCGTGGGAGGGGGGAGGGGGAGTGTCGGGTTCTGAGGGGGGCGAGGGAAAGGAATAGAGAAGAATAGATGGAAGAAGATGAAAGAGAGAGAAGCAGAAAGAGAGGGGGGGGGGGTATAGAGAGAGAGTTAGAGATAGATTGATAGATAGATAGATAGAGAGAGAGAGACAGACAGAGATAATGTTAATGATGCTAATAATAGTAATAGTTATAGTGATAATGGCAATGATAATATGATAATAAAAATAACAATAATAATAGTAATAAGGATAACAGTAATGGTTATGATGATGATAATAATGATAATGACAATAATAATTATTATAATAATGATAATGATAGTAATGATAATAACAGTAAAGATAATAATCATAATAATAATAAAACTTATACTAGCAATGGTAATAATATCATGATAACAATAAATGACAATAATTCTAATGAAAAAATAATTATGATAAGGATAATAGTAATGATGGAAATTATAATAATGATGATGATAACAATAATAAAACCAGTGATAATACAAATATTAATAATGACAATAATAATAACAATATAGAGAGGATAATGCTAATGATGATGATGAAAATGAGGATACTAATAATTATAATATTAAAGATAATAATTATGATAATAATAAAAAAATAATGATGATTATGATAAAGATATTGATGCTAATAGTGATAATTATAACTAAATAAATAACAATAAAAACGGTAATAATGATTATGGAGATAATAATATCACTGATGATAATAATGAAATTCAAACAACGAAAAAGTAATAATGATAATGATACTACTAACGGTTATAATTATAATAATAGTAATAATAATGATAATAATAATAATAATAATAATGATAATAATAATAATAATAATAATAATAATGATAATAATGATAATAACAATGATGATAATAATAATACTAATACTAATAATATTAATTATAATAATAATAATAATGATAATAATAATAATAATAATAATAATAACAATGATAACAATATTACTAATAATAACAGTAACATATATTATAATCATAATAACAATAATAATGATAATGATAATAGTAAAGCAGTATCATGGATAAATGTAATAACCTTAAAAAAAGGCTAAAAAGTTAACGAAGAAAGATACCGTATATTCTACCTCAATTAATCTTAATACAGCATCGTGAGAAGTCAAAGTGTTGTAACAGTATGATATCGAATTTCTATTTCCCAAAAGCAAACAATCATTGAACATTGTTAATTTTCGCAGTAAGGTATAAGAATCTGTTTAGAAATATTAAATATTGATAAGTTAGGCAGACTGACTCGGGTTTAGTTTATATCATCTATCTATTTATTCCTTTTTATTTTTCATTATCATTATATATACTTTTGGTTCAGGTCTCGCCAGAGTGTAACGAAAAACGATGATTGTTATATAAACTTACAGCAGTGATAATGAACGTCAAGCGCAAAGAACCTCCTAACATACCATCATATGCAGTAGCATGGTGAAGCGTCCCAGATTATGAAATATGAGAAAATTAGTGAAGTACCAAAGTGATATCGACCTAGGGATGTCGCTGACTCATGTGGTAAGTAAGAGAAATGTTGTGCAGCTTCTTCATAGCCTGAGATATATTGAATCAAAAATGAGAGTGAGAGCGGTAATATGGAAAGAGCGAGAGAGAAACAGGAAGCAAGAAGATACCGACCAACATGAGATAAAGAAAGAAGGGAAAAGGGAAAAGGGGGAAGGGGAACGGAGAGAGCGTAGACAGGAGAACCGGAAAGGATGGTAGTTTTGGAGAGAAAATAGGAGGCAAAAAAACATACTGCAAGCCCAAGGCAAATGGGACGCAGGCGTTCAAAAAGTCGCAGCACGAGAATCGAGGAACAAGGAGGAAAAATACGGAAAGGGAAGAGAGAAGGAGGACGAGAAGGCGAAGTGGATGAGGAGAGACAAGGACGCTCGGAGTAGAGCGCCGACAGCAGTCTATCTCCTTTAAGAAAGTGTATTAAATACCCAGGTCAAACAGCTCTCCAAGTGAATGCGAAGCTGTTACACTCTGACGTAGATTTTCACGTTGCAAGCTTAACCCTCTTAATTCCGCTGCGGGATAGACAGGGAATCCCCTTTCGTAACAGAACACTGAGCGAGAGTTAACGTCTTTCGGACTGTCTGGGAAGGCAGTCGTGGCTCAGCCGCATGCATAGTATATTTATTAATGCAAACATAATTAGAACTATCAATAGTAATATTATCATCGTCACCATTATTATTGATATTATCATTATTATTACTGTTATCATTATTATTATTATTATTATTATTATTATTATTATTATTATTATTATT
>NC_061820.1:23266280-23271280 GCF_019202785.1 Penaeus chinensis | reverse complement strand
TAGATAGATAAACAAATGGAGAGATACATGTAGATACAGATAGATAGATAGATAAATAGATGGAGAGCTAGATGTAGATACAGATAGATAGATAGATAGACAGATAGATATAGATATAGATAGATAGATATAAAGATAGATAAATGGACAGATAGACATAGATATAGATAGAAAGATAGATGGACAGATAGAGATATAGATAGGTAGATACATGGACAGATAGATAGATAGGTAGAGACGCAACAAGCAGTTTGATAGATAGAGACACAGCTAGTTAACTTGATGAATAGATAGATAGTTAAAGAAACAAATAGATAGACTGAGAGAGTAAAAAAATAGACAGAAAAGAATAATAGAGATAAAGAAAGATAAAGAGACAGAGACAAATAAAAAACAAAACAAAAAATGACTGACTGACCTGCAAAGACAGTACACCAAACAAACGGACAGTGATAAATAGAAAACTAATCCAACAGACACACAAACACGCAGTATAAATAAATAAAAAGGAAGAAAACACTGAATCGACTCGAGAAAAAGGAAGGAAGGAAGGAAGGAAGGAAGGAAGGCAATGCAGAGTAGAGAGAGTAGTTATCCTGGTTGATCCCGGGGATCTGAGAGCTTGGATCCTTCGCCAATGAAATATTAATGTCTTCGGAGTGAGACAAAAGGAGATCAATAGTGGAAAAGTGGAATTGGAATGCGAGAAGTTATTCCTTGTCTTTCGTCATCGTTGATGTGATGCATGACGCGTAGGTTTGTTTACGTTTTCGTGGCAGTATAAGTGGATTAGCATATTCTTATATGTCATTATGCTATATGTCTTTCTATCTATCTATCTAACCCTCAGTCTATGTCTGTCTGGTTGTATATCTGCCATCTTTTCTGTCTATCTCTCTATCTGTATGTTTATATATCTATCAATAAATTATTTTTTCTAGCTATCTATACATCTACGTATCTACCTGTATATCTATCTACCTATCTGCCTGTCTGTTTATCTGCATCCCTGTCTGTTTATTTGTTAGTCTGTCTGTCTGCCTGCCTGACTGACTGACTGAATGACTGACTGACTGACTGGCTAACTTTCTACCTGCCTACCTGTCTATCTCTATCTATCTATCTATATGAGTGTGTGTTGTGTGTGTGTGTGTGTGTGTGTGTGTGTGTGTGAGTGTGTGTGTGTGTGTGAATATATGCATGTATATACCAATACTTATACATGCGTTTGTTCATACAGTATTCTCATTAATCAACCAATCAACGATTGGAACCAGAATTATCCTATGAATCCACGATCACTGTTGCCCTGACAAAAGAGACGACCAGCGGTAGCCCTGGTGCAGAGGCAGCAAAGGAGTTGTCGTGCACGCGACATGAAAAACACATCGTCCACCCAGCCAGCAGTATAATTTAAAAAGTATATATTGTTACCCTTTGCGGAGGTAGCCAGGGCGTAGCATGTGAGACAGTTCTTTCAGGAGCTGAGAAACTGATATCATTTTTATTTTTACTTATTTTCTTGCTTCTTCTAAGATATGTTGGAGTATTCTAAATGTGTGTGTGCGTGTGTCTGCGTATGTGAATTATGCATGCAACTTTCAAATATATTAAAATATCACTGCTATCAATTCTGAATGTTGTAGCAAAGTTGGTAATGGTTGGCCAACATATAATATCTTCTGGCATTTCTACATTTAAATCACTTCATTTAATTTCAGAACCGCTAAGTAAAAATGCTTTACATATATTTTAATATTTTTTTGTCCGCATGCAAAGAAGGCGGGGCTGGAAAGTCATGCATAATTATGTTTAAGTAGTAACATTAGTCTCTCTGAACTGCGCATTATATCCCTGCATTTTTTCTTTATTTTTACCTATTTTTATCTATTTTTTTCTATCATATTATTGCCTCTTTACATGACTTTCTGTTTCGTCTTTACATCCTTAACTTTTTTCGAATCGATTTTATTTTCGTTTAATAATTTTATGAATTCATTCTTAAATTCATATATTCATATATCATTTATTGATTCATTTATCAACCTCTCTCTTTCTAGTCTCTTTTTTATGATTTTCTTCAGATTCTTTCCTTTCTTTGTATGTTTCTGAAATGTAATTCTTTCATTCATTTCTTCTCCTTTTCTCTCTCTTTTTTCTCCATTCGTCTTCGTATCTTTCGACTCATCTATTTTACTTCTTTCTTCTCCTTTCGTGAACCATTACTTTAGCATACAGTATAAAAAATAAAAAAAAATCCTGGATCCTGTGTTAAATTCATCTATTGCAAAGCGTATGCATATACTTTCTTTGTTTCATTTACAATATTCAGAACGCTTGCAACAAGATTCTTGCAACACTCACACTACGTAAGACCTACAATTCTTACAACACAATACATATTCCTTTTATGTAAGTAAAAATATAACACTTAGTCAGCCTAACATGAAAATCATACATTATCTTAGGGCTGACGTTTGCTGATTTCTGACTCCTTTATGCTGTCATTTTTCATGCAGAGAGCCTCCTATTGGGTAATAGTCTGTGATGCCAGACAGCTGCTGACGACTAGCGCGTGCCTATTGAATGTAGGTCGCGACGCGGATGCATGTCAATCGCCTGACCGCGGACTTAGTGACTCGTAAACTGTCCGCTTCTTATTGTATTTGACATTTTTCCCATACTAGCTTATAAAATGGCAAGATATACATATGTGAATAGATGTGTGTATGTATGTATATGTATATATATATATATATATATATATATATATATATATATATATATATATATATATATATATGTACATATATATACATACATATATATATATATATATATATATATATATATATATATATGTATATATACATATACATTCATATATATACACATATATACATATTTATATATATATATATATATATATATATATTTATATATATACATATATATATATATATATATATATATATATATATATATATATATATATATATACATATATATATATATATATATATATATATATATATATATATATATATGTATATATACATATACATTCATATATATACACATATATGAATATAGATATAAATATATATATATATATATATATATATATATATATATATATATATATATATATATATATGTATATATGTATATGTGTGTATATATATATATATGAATATATATATATATACATATATATATATATATATATATATATATATATATATATATACATATATATATATATATATATATATATATATATATATATATATATATATATATATATACATATAAATATATATATATATATATATATATATATATATATATATATATATATATATATATATATATATATATATATATATATATATACATATATATATATATATATATATATATATATATATATATATATATATATATATATATATTCATATAAAAACATATATATACACATATATACATTTGTTCATTTCATCTTTCTTTTACTTTTTATCTTTTCCGTGCTATTTCATATGGCGCAGACACTGAATGAATGTCTGCACTGCAGCTGTTCTAAAGTACATTCTTTACATAATTCCGCAGTTCTTCCTTAGACATGAAGACGAGTTAAAGAATGGCAGAACATAGTAATGTCTAGTAATATTTCTTAAGTATCAAATTCCAGCGTTAGAAAATAGATCTCTGAGAGTATAATCATAGATTGTTAGTAGGAAAGTATGATACATCGCGGTGACATATCCTGGACTCCTGAATTCTAAGGTTTCTATAATCAAGGACATCCGAAACAGATTACTGCTCCAAGTTTGGGATATATGGCATTCTTCAACTTCCGTTACAAAGGATCTCCGATATATATGTGTGTGTGTGTGTGTGTGTATGTGTGTGTGTGTGTGTGTGTATATATATATATATATATATATATATTTATATTTTTTATATATATATTTTTTTTTTTTTTTTTTTTTTTTTTTTTTTGCCTGATTGGATGCTCCTCCTAATCAACCGCTGTTCGGCGCGTTATTCGGCTCGATCCAGCAGTCAGAGTCCAGTGATCTAACATTGTGGAAGTCATACATATATATGTGTATATATATGTTATTATTATTATTATTATTATTATTATTATTATTATCATTATCAATATTATTATTACATTATTACTATCATTATCATTATCATTAAGTATTAGTATTAGCGTTGATATCATGAATATCAATAATAATATCACTAACGTTATCAGTGATGGTAGTAGCAGTGGTAGTAATAATTGTAGTAGGAGTAGCAGTGTTACTATTAGCGTTGTTACTGTAACTGTTATTATTATGAGATTTGTCAGCTTTGTTATATTTATCATTATTCCTATTATTTTATTAGTATTACAGCTGTTATGATTATTAGAGGATTTTAAAACATTTTTACTGTTAGGGTTATCATCATTAGCGATATTATTATTATCATTATTGGTGAAAGTAGTAGCAGTAGTATTTCGTTTTACCTCCGTAAATGTTTAGTAATTACGCAAATTCATCCATGACACCGACATCAAAGGAACTTTAAGCGCTATTTTCCACTTATACAAAATTTTGTTAGAGAAAATGCCGATCGAGACCAAAGTTCTTTCTCAAAAGGCTTTTAACAAACTCGAAGATTAAAGAAACAAACTTCCGTTGACTCTTTGTGTGTGTGTGCGTCAACTTCACCTTTCTCCTCTCTCTCTCTCCTGATCCCGTCGTCTGGCGTGTGAGTTTCAAGCTGTGATCACTAAAGCTTCCACATACTCGAATGAGGCACGTTGGAAATGATTGTGACAGAAAATTTGATAAGAAAGACATCTAATTATCTCGTGTCAGAGCCAGAGATTGTGGGATGGAGATATTGTCAGGGTGATTAGATATCATCAACTCCGTAATTAGTTGTGTCGGAGGGAAATCGAAGTGAGGGGCTTTGTTCCTTTGAAGCTTCCATGTCAAAAT
>NC_061820.1:23246280-23248780 GCF_019202785.1 Penaeus chinensis | reverse complement strand
TAGCTATCTAATTCCACTATCATAACAAAACAAAATCTGGATGACCCAACAAATAAAGAATTCCGATATCAACTAATTACTAACGAACCGAGACAATACGTACCTACCACAATCAAATAAGCTGATGACGGTGGCTTATCGATGGAAGAGGAGCTCGTCCGGCGCTGGGTCCTCCATTTCCTCGTGAGACTGACCTTCCATTCACGTGCCTTATAAAATGCTCACTACTACGCACACTTTTACGCTTTGTTTTTGATTTTCTTGTCCTCTTTTCCTTTCTTTTGTGAGGTAACCTTACCCCTTCATCCTTCTCTCCTGAACCGATTGTTTAAGGGCGAGCGCGACGTGAAGCTACCCACCAGCGACGCGTGTTCACAAACCTCGAAAGTGTAGAGAATACTGAGTGAGAAAAAAGTCACGTGGGCCAGATTGTACGTAGTACTACCTGTCGCTATGTGCTTGTAGTGTGCACTTCTAGTGTCCGGTCGTTCGTCGCTCCCTGTGAATATATTTCGTTAGTTTCATATTAATTAAATATGGTATTGATATGCAATGTGATAATACTCTTTACTATAGGATAATAAAGCAACGATAAAGATGAAAAATCACATAAAAAATATTGCATGCCACATTTATCAATTTTATTTCTAAAAGCGCGAGATAGGAGAGAAACAACCGGCAAGATTTAGAGAGAAATGGCGACGAGTGGCTTCCATGGGGCTGTTCCTCGTACGAAGGAGACGAGCTCTGCGTTTCGCTTTTCCATCCTGATATGACTATTGCCTTGCCTTTTCCACATTTTCCTTGCCTTACCTCCTTATTTGCGTCCTCCTTTTTGCTATTCCTTTGGAGTTGCTCTCTTTCTTTTCCTAATTTGCCTCCCAAGTGCTCTTCCCCTTGCCTATTTTCCCTTCCATTTAATGTTTTCTTCCTTTTCTTCTCTACTTGCCTTCTCCCTATCCTCATTTTGCTCTCCACTTTCTTCTTCACCTTTTTCCTTCCACAAGCTGTCTCCCGGTCTTTATTTTCCTTCCACTTGCTCCCTCCCCTTTATTTGTTTCCCCTTCTCCTTTTCACACACCGTGGACTTAACGCAAGGCCACTGAGCAGAATAAGTAGAGTGTATGAGAAATACCTGAAGTTCATGATTTGCTTCCTCTTTCCCTCTCTCTTTTCTTTTCCCTTCCTCGCGTAACTTTTAATTACTATCTTTGGTATACAAATCATTATTCAGCTTTTATTCAAACACAGCGAGCAGATTCGTAAGTAGTCGAAGGAAATTTCGTTTGAAGATTTCGGGGAGAGATTCCTGGAGATAAGTTGGGTCAGCCATGAATATTTGACGGGGAAGATGAATACCCTTTCTATAATTAATAATCCGATGGTATTTGTATTTCGAATGAATGTTTTCGAAAGATAATTGTTGGCTTAGGTTTCAACGTCATTTTCGGAACATTTCTGGGATTGTAGAAATTGTAAGACTTCTGATTTTAGCATTTATATTAATTGTGTTATATGTTAAGTAAAAAAAAAAATTCTAGCTCGGCATGTAGATGGCAAAAAAAAATATAAAAAATAAATAACGGCCATGAACACACCCACATATATGTGCGCAAATGTAAACGTCCACATCAATGTTATTTGGGCATTTGAATACGCATTGCCGATTGATCTCCTCGCTTAACATGTTGATACGTCAACTCAGTGAAGCGCAGGGTGTTCATCAGGGAATTGTCGTTACAATACCACACAAAGCCCACCTGATGGCCCTCCCGTTGCAACAAAATAACTGTGCGTCGCCGATGATACGGTGGGATTCCTAAGGATGCGAGATGGACGTTCTAAACCGGGGTGGACCAGAGTTTTGAAATAAAGGAACGACTCTGATAACTTACCTGCTTCTGCTATTCAATTTAGTAAATATGTATACCTAATAATATATTGATTTGCTAAGACGTTCGTCCTTACTCAGGCTATTAATACAGTATTTGTTAGCTTCAGAATTGGTACTGTGTTATCATAATTGTGTTATCAGTTGCATAAATGAGAGTTCCTCTTTGCGCCTGCGAGGTAATTCTCTCACGGCTTACTCACGCCTACAACACTATCGCCAACATTCCCTTATCTTTCAATGGATCATAAACTTCTCGAGGAATCGAAATGTTGCCGTATATTGCCAATGCCAGTAAAAATATACGTATTTTTGCACATATATTCATACTTATAAAGAAACATACAGGTACAAAGACGCTTACATGCATATAAAGATACGGATATATGCATACATATAATTCAATTATAGCTTGAATATGTAGGAAAATGACTATAGGGGCCAGGTCCCTGCGGTATGCTGTACGGAGTGATATGTGGTTCATGCAATTTAGGAAAAGAGTCATTTCACATCATCTGCATGTTGAAGGACCGGTCAGATAAAAATTCTTGCCTGAGTTAATGATTCCGCTTTTACATAAAGCAGTGTAAGTACCGAGGTGATTATTGT
>NC_061820.1:23133780-23138780 GCF_019202785.1 Penaeus chinensis | reverse complement strand
CTCCCTGATTTTTTTCTCTCGAATGTTCATGTGGAAACGAAGGATCAAGGTGAAATGGCCTTGACGTGAAGTCCTGCTGGCTCCTCGGATCCCTCCTTCACCTACCTCACAAAGGATTTAGAGGATGAACTTCCTCGATGTCTGCTCCCCTTACACGATTTTGTCCAAAATTTGATAAAAGCTAAAAATAAAAAAATAAAAATCTTTCTCATCGTTACAAATAATTATTTTTGGTGGATAAAATTACAATTGGTATCAGTTCATCACTTAGTATTAGTGGAAGATGAACTGGATCTTGAATTTCACATCTTTAGAAGGTGCATGGTTATTGAGGGAGGACACAGACGACAGGAGTGACAATCATGCCTGTAGCACGCACTGAGTCAGCTCGCATGAGACACTGAGAAGTACTCGTATTTGATAGGCATACCGTTACTCTGAATAGATCAAGAATCTTGGCTCAGGAAAGATATATATATATATATATATATATATATATATATATATATATATATGTATGTATATATATGTATATATATGTATATATATATATATATATATATATATATATATATGCAGGAAGAGAAGAGAAAATGGCAGATGCAAATTAGAGTCATGTTTCATTTAGTGTTCATTAGTGCTAGATTAGAGATCTTTCATTTTTCATTCTTTTCCACTGGATCTTATTCTCCTAGTCTATTGATAATTTGTAATCTATTAGTAGATAAACATTTTCAAAAGGTCATCATACTGTTTTTTTCAATGAACATTTTCATTTTTGAACATTAAATTACAAATGTCCACATATTCGCAGACACATTCATTAAAACAAGGGCGCCAACACTCAGACACATATATTATCATACATACATGCGTGCTTTATGTATGTATATGTATATGTACATGTGTGTGTGTGTGTGTATGTGTGTGTGTGTGTGTGTGTGTGTGTGTGTGTGTGTGTGTGTGTGTGTGTGTGTGTGTGTGTGTGTGTGTGTGTGTGTGTTTATATATATATACATATATATATTTATTTATTTATATATGCATATATATGTATATTTATATTTATAGCTATATGAATGTGTGTATATATATATATATATATATATATATATATATATATATATATATATATATATGTATGTTAATTACAAGTGTACAAGTTCACAAAACATTCTATTATCACACACTGTACTCACAATCTGCCATTCTTTATAAACATAAACACTTCTTCAAATATCGCATGTTTATGAGGTTATTTCTTTTATTCACTTGTTTGATGTTTTAGGCATAATTGTATTGTGCTGCCATTTCTTGTGATAGTTCTTGTTGCAAGTTAAACATTATCGATTACATATTGGAGAAATATTAGATTGCTATATTGAGCTTCATTTTGTATTGTTAAATACATATTGTAAAAAAGATAAGAATGTATTACAGACATTTTGCATAAACGATGTCCCTTAAGAATATATCATACCAACTTATATATATCTTGCTGTTACCTTCATACATCACCATATTCTACCATTCCTTCATCACTAAACATTAACAGTAAGCGCAAAGTTTGATCAAACCATAACGCAGAGTCATACCATCAGCTGAGACATTGAGTACTATAAGGTTTTGGTGTTCATTTTGAGCATAATTTTATAACAATGAAAGGTAGTAACAGTCCTGTAGTGTGATCTGACATTATCTCTTCTTTATTTTAACTCTTAAGAAAAACATGATACAATTTTCATATTCCATGATAAACGATAATCACAAAATAATGGTATAAAAATATACAATATATGCCTGTGTATATGCACATTATATATGTATATATGCGTATATATATATATATATATATATATATATATATATATATATATATAATCATGCATTTTGATTATGGACTGATATACAAAATACATAGATAACGCAGTATATGTGATACCTTATTTTTTACATAATTTAGGTATAAAAGGAGTTTACAGGAAATATTCTATAACCACTGAAGTAATGGGAGATGTGTCAGGCCATACATTTTAGTTCACATTTATCTATGGTCGTGTGTCAGGGGCTCACTGACTACTTCCCAAATATCATTGCTTATGGGCAGTTGCATGAACAAGTATTGCAGTGCTGGTAACGTACAGTTTCTTCAGACCTGTCAGATAGCGTTCTCATTCCGATGCCCACTGTGCCTTTGTGTTCTTTAATTTAACTATGAAAAACATCGAATCACAAAAAAAGAGAGAAAAAAACTTCATTAACATGCAATAATTACTGGATGTAAGTGTAACCTCATGTCATTAACCAATAGTTTCACCCCCTCAAAAATTCAATGAGATGTAATAGGTCTTGTTCAAGAAAAGCTAGATGTTGTTAGACTCCAGCCACCTCTGCACATACTGTTGAGCAATGGAGAACCTTGTGTACTCATCAGTCTTGAGGCATTTTGGCGAGCCCTCAAAAGTGACCTCACAGAAGGCTCAAATGGTGTCTTCAGAAACCCTTGCTGATGCTTTTCTAGTCTATTTCTTCATTGGCAGCGTTCGGGATGTGTTGCAGCGTTTTATCGTTTGTGGAGTCGGGTCTTTTGCGAGTCTAATCAGTCAACCTTTTAGTGAACACGGCCATTAGTTCTTTATTCTCATCTTTATACAGTTAAAAACTTAAAACATTAAGGATATGCACTGCTATATTTTCCACAAAGGACATTGAAACGCTTACAAAGTCTTTTGCTTGGACTGTTCTGAAATTGTTTTGTGCCTTGCCCTATATACTTCAAGAGGTAGCTGCCTGCCATTGAAAAATGTCACTGATTAATTCCAAGCTTTTCACATCAATGAAAAATCTTCATTTTCTATTATCATTTTCCTTTCTCGTATTTTAAGGAGGAATGTATAATGTTCAAACCTTGGTTCGTTTTACACAAGGAACCAGACTTTCTAATATCCCTTCTTTACCTGATCACTGGCATGCGGCTCTTTGACTTTTGAATCACCAAAATGATGCCTATTAAACAAAGCACACCCAAAACTAGGCCTAATTATACTCTTAAACTATATAGTCATATGCATAGCCTCTATTCTTTCCTACATACCTGAAGTCAATGCATGAAATATTATTTTCTTACACAGTGAATTTCAAGAAGACAGTTAAATGATAAATTTCTCTACTTTTAGCTAATATGAGCAGTGTCCTGAGAAATGTCCTGAGCAATGAAGAATATTGATAACCTGGATCATATATGGTTCTCTCATAGAGAGACTATGTTCCGGTTGTACGTAAGCCAAGGAAGCCGTCTTACCTTCAGATAGGACACAATTATTCATAACTGCTCCTCACTATAAGCAACCTAATGGGAAAAGTATTATGCACGCTGCTTCACTAGTCTACCCCCAGCTAGTGTAGCTAGTTACTGGAGGCTCACATGCACTAGCTAGACTTCTGGATGTTTCACAGCTGGCTAGTATAATGGGGACAAATTACCATCTTAGCATATATTAAGGTGAAGTATGCTACGCAAATGTGCTGGTGATATTTAATAGTTTTATCTAGTATCACGGGAACGGTAAATGCTAATAAACTGCCCCAGTATGTTACATCAAAAGCTGTTCTCGCAGAATACTTCTACTGACATGCCTGCATGGAGGCGTAGCCAGTTGCTAGTACTGTGAGAAGGCTCTCAGTCTGGGAAACCGTGGTAGACGAACATATAAAGGCTAGTGTGTTGGAGATCTTACGGCGGGAATATGACTTGTACTAGCTAGTTTGTTGGGTGTCACACCAGTGGCTAGTGCGATGGCACTTAATTTATCGCTTTCCAGTTCTGTGCATATGCGGCGGTTATAAGCATGCTATGGCTTTTAGATGATAAGTCTATAGTGCAACTGAAAGTAGAAATGCAGACAGTCTGGAAGGTTGGGATACATGTAGAGGACATGAAATACTTGGTGGACGTGTTAAGTCTTATAAATATAAAAAAACAAACAAAAAAATGTTATGCAGTGTTGGACCAGTTGTCTTTGCAAAAAAATATATATATATAAAAAAAATCACAAAAGTATAAAACAAAACAAAAATAAACATATAAAAGACAGTATGGACATAAGCCATACAGTGACTGGTACCATAATGTAAGTAAAACAGCAACAAATTCTTGCTGGTGGTGACTAAGAAATGTGTTGCAAGGAAATGCATGCAATTTTCCAGCCATTGCAGTAGCTTTTAATGCCTATACTGCTCCATTCTGTGATCACGATATACCTTTCTCACTGACCGTCGTTCCCTCCTCACATGTTGGTTGTTGTACAGGAGAAACGTTTCTTGATAGTGACCTTCAGAAACGTGTGAGCGTTTCCTTTTATCTTCACATCATGTATGCAGATTATGCGCTTGTATTATGTATGTTCGTTTTGTTTTGGCCAGCGGGTTTAGTTGGGATAGGATCTCTAAATAACAAAGTCATGTCTGTGTGATTAGTAATTTTCTGCATTGACTGCTGGGCTTGAACTGTTGTATGGAGAGTAATTAGAAAAGTTAAAATTGATCGTAAGATTTGAACATGAGCACAGCATATATCTGTAGACCCTGAAAATTATTATTACATTAGTTAGTGATATTGTTAACCTTGAAAATTACAGTAAAACATCATAAATGATTGAAATAAAGCATCACTAACAATATTCACATAAATTAAACTGCAAATTCCACCGGGGATAGACATCTCTCTCCCAACATTAATCCGCTGACCCGATTCCCTCTCGCTATGTTTGGTAGCGAGTTTCGGTCCTTACCGGTATCAAAGTGTACATAGAGGAACCGCCTGTTCTCAAGCTTGTTGGAGGCATACACCAGCGCACAGTGTGTTCGGGTTTCATTAGTATGGTTTATATTGTTATAGAATTTACATTGAAAAGAAAAGATTTATAAAAAAAACAGTGTTGTACTTAAATCTATATAATTTTAAATTCGTACATTTTTATCTTATATTCATGAATGTATCG
>NC_061820.1:23071280-23076280 GCF_019202785.1 Penaeus chinensis | reverse complement strand
TATTATCATTGTTATCATTATTATGTTATTATTATCATTATTATTATCATTATCAATATCATTATCATTATCATTATTATTATTATCATTATTATTACTATCATCTTTATCCTTACTATTATCTGCTATTATCGTTATCATAATCATTATCATTTTCATTATCATCCTTATTAACAATGTTATTATTATTGTCCTTATTATTATCATTATCATAATCATTATCATTTTCATTATCATCATTATAAATATTGCTATTATTATTGTCATTATCATTATAATTGTTATCGTTACTATTATTATTATCATTACTCTTATCATTATCATTGTTATTATTGTTATTGTTATCATTATTATAATCATTATCATTATCATTATCATTACCATTAGCTTTAACATTATCTTTACCACCATCGTTATCATAACCATTATCATTTTTATTATCATCATTATTAATATTGCTATTATCACTGTCATTATTATTATCATATCATGATCATAATCATTATCATTTTCGTAATCATCATTATAACATTGGTATTGTAATTGTTATCATTATTATTATCAAAACTATTATTATTATCATTATCACTGTTATTATCATTATTTGTATTACCATCATTTTCATTTTCATTATTACTATTGTTATTAGTTTCACCCTCATCATTATTATCACCATTTTATTATTTATATTATTATTAGCATTATTATTGTTATTATTATTATTATTATCGTTATCATTATCATTATCATTATCATTATCATTATCAATATTATTATTATTATTATTATCATTATTATTACCATTGTTATTATTATTATTATTATTATCATTATTATTATTACTGTTATTATTATTATTATTGTTATTATTATTATTATCACCATCATGTTCATCATTGTCATTATTTTTGTTATTGTTATTGCTTTCAATATTATCATCATCATTATCATCATTATAATTATTACTATTATTATTATTATCATTATTCTTCTTATTATTATTATTGTTATATTATTATCATTATTATTATTATTATTATTATTATTATTATTATTATTATCATTATCATTGTAGCCGCTGTTATATCACATACTTCATATCAGCAGCTGGTATATCGTATATTTGGAATATCATGCATTGTGTAACAATACGGAGAGGCCCGTATGGTATAAATTTATCTTCTATGTCACGACCGCTGGGAAGGCGTCGGCGAGTACCACCAGGGTCAAGACATGGTCCGTATCAGCCATAAGAGCTGACCTGTCAAGAAACGTGTTTGAGTGAGGGGTCGTGCCATAGGAAGTGGTGACGGCTCTTCATATGATCAATGCTGTGAGATAACACGATCGCGACCTAACTAATGTATAACATATGAAGTAGAATGTTACTTGACGTTGTAGCCTGTGTATGTTCATAGTGTGAGGGCAGTTCGAGGGGAACCTCCGTGCCGTCGAGACGCCAAGCATCATTCTGGAATCAGACCGTTATTCTGATTTCTGACTGTTCCCGCAATGTATCCAATATTTGTAGGAAGTTCTTATTATATAATCTAACGTGAGTTGTTATTTAGTGGCTTTGTATATTTTTTGCATTTGTACAATCGATGTATTATTTAACAGGTTTGACCGCTGCGGAATAAACCCTGAGCGAGTGCTACGCAGTGGTATCAGTCACCCCAGACCCATTGACATTATCTCAGGCGTTCTCCGGCGGTCACAATCATTATTATCATCATCATCATTATCATTATTATCATCATTATCATAGTTATTAATATTATCATTATAATCATTCCTATTGTTATTATGATGATTGTTATCATTAATTTCATAGTTATCAATATTTTCATTATTTTTATCCTTATTGTTATTAACATCACTTTTATTATCATTGTCATAATCACTATAATATTCATTATCATCATTATTAATATTGTTATTATTAGTCATAATTATCATTACCATTACTATTATTATCATCAGCATTATTATTACCTTTATTAGCATCATCATCATCATTAGTTATATTTTGATCATCGTTATTATTACTATTATTATTTGCCTGATTTGCCTCATCATTCGTATTTTCTTCTTTGTTTTTTGAGAAAAACAAAACAAAACATGATCTACTCTCCTGTTCTTCCATTTCCTTTTTCTCCTGTCTTTCAGCTATTTTAATTTCCTGTATAAAGTATTATATTGAGATATTTATCTTTTTATTCTTATCTTTTATTTTTCCCCAAGTGATAGACAGATATTCCGAGATGAAAATGTATTTCTTTATGCATCAATCGCAATTCATAGACAGTATTAAACATCGAACAATACAGATGTAAATATAATTACATATTCCCGAGATACAGATGCGTATATATAATTCATATACGAAAATAGGTTTTGTTTATCAAGTGAGTTTATCAAACACTGTCATGGAATCAAAAGGACTATGATCATATGTGTAGAGTAAACATAATGGTATTGAAATTGATAATACGGCGGTAAATATCATGTTACTAATGGTAGTATGATATTGATAATGGTAGTAAAATACTGTCATAAGTAATAATAAAGTTTACAAGGGTAATGATAATTTTGATAATAACGACAACAACAACAATTATGATTATGCTGCTGCTGCTGCTACTTCTGCTGCTGCTGCTGCTGCTGCTGCTGCTGCTGCTGCTGCTGATGATGATGATGATGATGATGATGATGATGATGATGATGATAATGATGATGATGGTGATGATGAAAATAATAAAATAATAATAGTAATAATAATTGAAGCGTGGCGTAGATCAAGTAGAATTTAACTCGTCTGATTGAGTTCGAGCTCAACCGAGAATATATATTTGTTCTTAGGAAAAGATTCGTCTGCAGTAAACAGATGTAAGGTTCCGGGCCTATGGCACGCTACCATCACCTGATAAATATGTTCAGGAACCGTGTGTTGTGTATGTGGGTGTGAATGTTGTAGGGGAGATGGGGAAATCCAGAGAGAGTGTGCTGAATGTTTGATGCGTCAGTGTGTAGAAAAGGGAGATTGCGCAGGTTCATTGCCTGTGTGGGTATCCGCCTACTAGAAGCGGGAAGTGTAGCGAGTTCAACTGCAATTTTATTCTGTTCTTACAATATATGGTAAGAGATCAGCTTGGATGTACTTGGATTCATCTAGCCTTTTTTTCAGTTTTTCAGGGGTTGCGAGATATCAGAGTAACCAGCCATATACTGTTTAGGAGTCCCGAGTCTGAGAAGTTGAGTTTAAGTGCACACGCTTCATCTTCCGGCAGGGAGTGAGTAAAAGCTCTGAGATGGCATGATGTTTATTGAGGAGCAAGTTGCACTCACTAGGGAGTTATGTAGGTATTTTCCGTCGAGACAAGCAGATAAAATGCGTAATCACCCGTTTATCACAACGGGGGTGATGCACATAGAAATAAACACCAGATACACTTACTAAATACAGGAACATATAAGTACCCCTACGTTGGCGTCCCAAGTTTTTAAACTAAGGTATCAGTACAGAGACATGTAGCTCCCTAGGTTAACGGAGTTAGTCTCCAACCCTAATGCAGATTAATTGAGGAATGAGGAAAAAGTGCTGATAAACTCAATGTTTGTATAAAGGACAATGGCCAATTTAGACAGCGTAGAAAAGAAAAGAACAAGAAAAAGACATAGATCACGAAGACTCCCTGAATACCCTCAAGGTCAGGCAGGAATCAACCGAGAGACCACCTTCGGCAAAAGTGATCCTGATAAATATTAGGTTGAGGTTGCAAAAGGTCTTTTTCCCCCGATGTACGGATCCTCAATTTGAGAGGGAAGAAGGCAAAGTGCTAACTTAGTTATGAAAATTAATGGTAACACTGGATGTACAGATCCTCAAGTAGTGTTTTTCAATGTGACTTAGTCCTTCTGAGCTCTCTAGCCCTTTGATGGATTCACTGACTGCTGCTTTGGGACTTTAGCAATGAGAGAGCACCCTTGAGATGGTAACGCAACATGCCAAACTCTTAAGTCCAAAAGAGACCAGCTGTCTCATACACAAAACCATAAAATAAACTCAGCAATCTTGGCGGAAAGCCAGGTAATCCATGATAGAGCACAGGTCTCACAAAAAATTGAGAGCAGGGCAGAAGTCAGGACCGCAGTCAGGACCGATGTTAGAACCGAAGTGCTTGCCTCTCCTAATGCCATGAGTACTTATACCCCGAAAGAGACCCCTAGCCCAGGCCCCACGCACGGCGCGAAAAAAAAGAAATTGCACATGAGTATCCCAAAGCCCGATTGATAGACAAGCGAAAGTACCCAAACAATCATGAAAAAAGAAGAAAAACTATGCGACGACCATCACCCCTCCAGGGTTCATGACGACACTTTGAAGACGTCGCCGAAGAGAAAGAATGGAAGATGAAAAATAAGGAAAAGGAGGTGAAGAAAAGACGATAATACAGGGGTTTTAGGGTAAACTATGTAATTCGGACAATACAAATTTTCGACAATGTGTTTGTGTCTGTCTGTGTCCAGGAACTGAGACTTGTTTTAAAAAAGCGCATTGGGGTTATAAAAATACCAAAGTTGACATTAACTGCTCCAGAAACATTACAGAGGCTTGGTCTTCACACATTGGCCTACGGGACTTAGCCGGAGGTGGCTATGATAAATAACAATCGTCTGCAGGACCTAGCCACAGGTGGCGTGGGGCGGCTGGACATGACCACGGAATGAAAATGGGGACAAAGTCTCTGGCGGCTCGTGTGGCATTGGCCGCGGCTTATGAAGGCGACCGCTGCAGAAGGACCATGATAGCATTCAAGGGCCCCCCACATCATTTACATACCCAGGATCCAAACCTTGGCCTGGCGCAAAACGCGACGGAAGCCGATGCACTGGTTTGGTCGGCGTGTGGTAGTATCGGAGAGAGTCGTCTATACATATACATTATAGATAGATAGATAGATAGATAGATAGATAGATAGATAGATAGATAGATAGAT
>NC_061820.1:23051280-23053780 GCF_019202785.1 Penaeus chinensis | reverse complement strand
ATTAATAACAAGGATAATAACAATAATGGCAGTAGCAATATTAGTAGTAGCTGCAGTAATAAAAATAATTATACAGGTGATTATGATGATGCGGCTCTCGGCTCATACTTGTTTTTCAAAATATTTAACTAACCTTGGTTTACTAGTTGTAATATGTTGTTTGTTTTTTATTACTGCTACAGTTACAGTAAGTGGAATGATAACAAAAATCTTATAGAACTAACGTGATGCCAAATAGGAAAGGACGTCGGTTGACTCAACCGTCCCTACTTTGTCCTGTCATCGGTACCCACTTCACTGACCCCATCCACTTTCACTCTCTCCATCCACGAAGGAGAGGAGGAGGAAGAGGATTAGGAAAAAGGGCAGGAAAAAGAGGAGGAGGAGAAAGAAGGTGAAGAGGAGGGGATAGAAAAGGAAGAGGAAAGGGGAGGAGGAGGAAATGGAGGAGGAAGAGGAGGAAGAAAAAAAGGGAGAGGAGAAGTAGGAGGAGGAAGAGGAGTAGGGGAAGGTAGAGGAAGAGGAGGGGGAGGAAGATAAGAAGGAAGAAGAGGTAGAGAGAAAGAAGATGGAAAGGAGATTGAGGATGAGAAGGAATAGGCGGAGAAGAAAGGGGGAGGAGAAGGAGGAGATAGAAGATGAGGAGGAGGAGGAACCGACCCTCAGGTTCCCAGCCGCTCGCGTAACCGCTGCACCACGGCGGCCGGCCCAGGTGATAATGATGACAATGATAACAAAAGTTGTGGTAAGCATAATAAAGGTAATGAAATAATAAACCTTTGATATCAGAAACTATAATCAATCAAACAAAATATGACTGTTATTTAAACAAATAATTTTCCATCGTGCAATTCTTAACACATCAAAGAGTTGCTACGGCATTATTTCACAGTTTCCAAGAGAGAGGGTATACGCCTTTGACCATGGAACTAACCCTCATATCGTATTTTATCTCGTTGCACTGAGTTCGTGCAGAGTAAAGAATTTCAATTTCCGATTCAAGCTCAGAGAATGAAAGGGATGCAGTTTATGGCACACTAAAACACGCGTTCTTGCACATGTACTCATGTATCAACACATGCCTACGTATTCACGTGTGTTTATGTGGGTGTATATTCATTGCATGTTTGTATAAATGTATACGGATATACATGCATATACAATATATATATATATATATATATATATATATATACATATATATGTATATATGTGTATAGATATCAATATATATGTACATATATAATATATATAAGTGTATGTGCACACACACACACACACACACACACACACACACACACACACACACACACACACACACACACACACACACACACACACACATGCCGTATTTGACGGCGCATAAGACGCGCTTTTTATTTTTGAAATGTATCCCAAAATTCCCCTGCGTCCAATCCGGCCGTAGAAGTGATAGGCCACAGTGTGCTGTAGGCTAGGAAGCCGAACGAGCATTCTTTGTAAGTTCGTTAGGCACAAAATTGTTGCTAATAACAGAGTATTAAAAATAACACCAATCAGTACAGTAAATTATATTATTAATGATAAACTATTGAAAATAAGCTGAATGATCACAGTCTGTTATCCCGTGCCTACGAAAAATTGCTTACAATACATCAGCCACCTTCTTTCCCAGCATATATAACTCACACCTGTTATATGTCTTGGATTATTTAATGACTGTGTTACTAATAAGTAACTTGTGTTCCTTACAAAAATGATTGTTTTTTTTTTTGTGTTTTTTTTTTTTTTAACTTTCATCTGCCTGTCAATGAGTGGATGACAACAAAATCATAGTCCTGATATGGTGCAGAATTAATAGAGAATTAATAGAGTAAATTTTGTGAATTATCTGTAAATGGTTTGTTTGCTTAAATTGGCATTTCACTAGGGGAAGTATTAGGCAGTTTTATTATTGCGTCCTTGTTTAGACAACATTCTTGCTCTCCTCCCACTCACAGGTATTTTGAGTGTCGGGAATCAAAAATCTTATTTAACCCGGAAACTGATGGTTGTAACGCAGGGCAAGTGAATTAATATAAAACCTGAATCCACCTGTATTGAATTGGGGTAATTGCTCGCAAATAGAGAAAGGTTGAGTAAAAATTGAGGCGATGCCAACAGGCTATGCTTACCACTAGCCGTAGTTTATAGGAACAACTAATTTAATGTTATTATTTTTTATTTATCTTTTTTTTTTTTAAGGATTCAGAAAAAAAAAAAAAAGAAATGTCGGTTACAATTCCGATTGAGCCAAGTAATGAATTGCGACAAGAACAATACACCGGAGTAAAGTGTAGGAAAGGGAAATTGTGAAAGTCAGAAGGGAAGGATTGATGAATTATTCACCCAAATAAATAACGGAAAATACCGAGGTGGCGGGATAAGTGTTTCGAACTTTACGTTTGGTTTTATTACATTGATCTTAATGATTATTGATTTATAATTAGTAGAGAAAGAGAGGGTGTAAAGTTAAAGTTAA
>NC_061820.1:23031280-23033780 GCF_019202785.1 Penaeus chinensis | reverse complement strand
ATTAAATTATAAATCAGACTGTATTATCAAATCAAACTGTGTATATTATATACAATTTTGCTATAGTTCTGCTTTGTATTTAGATATAGGACATTGATTGCATGGTAAATAATAGTTAGTTTACTTAGATGACTTTCAATAAATTATCAACGTGTTCAAATTGCTATTTCAACAAATTCTAGTATCTATGGACTCCAGAAACAGCTGCGGATAATTCAAAACACTGCAAGTGGGTCTGGTGGAGGATCCACATGTTTATCGGGATTCTTCACATCATACTTATCTCTACATCTTGTCCGTACATTTGACTCACCTCCAAGCTTTCATCTGCACTTTTGTGCATGTATGTGCATAATGTACTACTACAAGCCCTTCTCCTTTATGAGAATTCTTACTGAATGCTCGGAATTCCCAATCCAGAATTTTGTTTAGTTATCTTCTAAATAGAATTAGAAATAAAAAAGGAATAGGAAATTTAAGTAGGATAGAATAAGATAAAGTATTTCTTGCTCTCTTTTCGGAATTCACTAATTGGAATTTATGGTCAGTGGTTTCCTGAATATATTTCCTGAATATAAGAAAAGAATTTAAAATTAAGGATAAAATATATAAATAGTATAAGATTGTTGTGGGGATAGGTCAAAAATACAAATTTCCTTTTTTTTTCAGATCCATGTAATATTTTAAAAAATAAGGTTACAAAAGTTATTAAGATACGGGATTTGGAGTTGTATGATTAATTTGCTATGATTTTTATGGATTCAGAACAGTTATGTACATCTTTCTTGATAAAAAAAAAAAATAATAATAATAATCTCAGGTTACTTCAGAGCCTTCAGTGTTCTTATGTGTTAGTTCCTGCAGCAACTACTGTCCAGACCATAGTTCCAACTTTCAGCGTCCTCAATTTCAGATGAATCTAGGGCAACAGCAACAATTAACTGCTCCACCAAGGCTCAGTTAAGAATTAGTTCACATACTGAGGACCAGCTGATGAAACAAGTAATGTGTAAAAAGCTGAAGGAATTGAGTGCAGTCATGGATCCTGTAACAGAATCTGTAAATGGTTTCGTGATGATTTTAAATGAAGCCTATCCACAAGAAAGGTATGGCAGAAATATCACAAAAAGTAAAAGTACATCTTTCTACAGTTTGAATACTAGTTTATGCAAATTTATTTACCAATATACAAGGAACGTTTTAATAAATGGGAACAAAGATGAATAATCTTGTGAGCTTAATAATAAAGGTAAATTGTTCAATACGTTATAGAGCAAGTCGATTTTTTCTAAATACTCTATATTTTACCCACATTTTATTGTAGGAATGAATATCTCACCACAAAAAATTTGGATGTTTGGTGTGAAAATAAACGCAAAGATTTCTATACATATAGTATTGCAAATTAAAATAAATTATAAACAACCGTATGTATGTATACATGTATGTATGTATGTGTGTATGTATGTATGTATGTATGTATCTTTGTACATAGTTTTGTAACTTGTATAACACAACATTTTGCCTGTAGTAGTATTTTCTTTTGTCCTCAAGACAAAGGTTTCTGTATACCAAATCTAGATGTATAATATATATACAGTATGATATAAAGTTGATAGGTAAAATACAGTATTAGCTTTATTCCAACTTGCAATATATACAAATATAAAAAGCGTATAATATTTTACCTGTAAACATATAAACATTTTAACATGTCAATTTAAATTTTGGTGCAGGACTGTCTAGCAGCATCAGTGGAAATTTTCCTTCCTATCAAGTCAGGACGCAGAGTTCCCCAATGTTCTTACTTTCACTATTTTCCCATCTATGGCCCCCAAACAAAGGGGAAAATTCCATAAGTTGTGAAACCCACTCCTTAAGATCACGAACAGCTTGACGAACTTCTGGGATAACGTCTGCTGTCAAAGTGTGGCAGTCTGTAAGTCCATTCCGACGATTATCGTGAGCGCCCGAGGGGAAGGGAAAAATAAAAGAAAAAAATCACATGGCTATAAATATATCATGTCATGAATTAATACAATACTATCTACAGTGATATAAGATAAAAACAGAAATAAGTGATACTAGTAATTCTCGTAATATTGATAATAATAAAAATAATAACAGTAATACTAATTATAATAACAACCAAAATAATGAGAAATAGTAGTACTACTACTACTACTAATAATAATAATAATAATAACAAAGATACTAATCACAAAAACAACAAAAAAACTTGTAATAATTATAATTACAGCAAAATAATAGTAATACTAGCTGTAATGATAAAATGTTAAAAGTTTACATTATTTTGTTCAAAATTCTTATACTAAAATTGCATGAGACTGCCCCGGACTAATATACTGTCAGGCTCAACATTTGTTGAATCACATTATTTCCTGTTTTGTTTCATCGTGCCAATGAGTGTAATCATAGGCGTTACCTGCTACGTCAAAACTTTCAATAATTTCAGCGTTGTGACCTTGATCCATTACAA
>NC_061820.1:23003780-23018780 GCF_019202785.1 Penaeus chinensis | reverse complement strand
ATCTGAGGGTGTTTGCGAGAGGCTGGAAATGAGAATGGACAAATAATGATATATAATATATTAGGATTATATTGTAGTAAAAGGATGAGATACTACTTTTTTACAAACATGTTATTTTTTTTTCATTTGTTATAACTGATATGGGGTCAGTAGTAAGAGCATCGCTGTCAAACACATTGCAAAGATCTAGTTCGTCACATAAAATGTCATATAATTTGGCTATCTCGTCATCTAAACTTTTTGCAGGATTACCAAACCCCAGTCTTAAATAACTGTCTGTTTTGCATTGCATGCTCTTGTTTTGCCCTGTGAATTAGGATTTATTATTAGTAGTTTCATCATCACTATTTTTATCATTAATATCACTGCTATCATCATAATTATTATCATTATTTTTATTATTATTGTTATCATTATTGTTATTGACGTACGAGTCTTTTAAAGAGAGGGCTTCGAATCTTTTTGAGAAATGAGGACGCTTACATACCATGTTGGCACGCTCCAGTCTTTTTACAGGGGTCATTAAACACCGACCGAACACGCTGTTTGAGTGTTTTAAAACACAGTTGTTGCGCTTTGTCGGGGGCTTCACGACGTGCCTTAACATTCTCGTGAATAAAAGGCGATACAAAATCGCGTTGGGAGAATTCGTATACTTCACATACTCGTTGCACCTCCACCCCTAAATCAATTAGAAGTTGTAGATGTTTCAAAAGAATAAGGTAATCCTTCTGATGTGATGCATCCAGTTCTGTATTTTTAACCGGGAGGCGTCTGTTCTGCGATGCTTGGATATGTCCTGCTTCCTTATGTTCATGTGGTGAATGAGGAAAGGCAGCTCGTCTGTCTTTCTTGCAACTTCGGGTGGTACTCTTAAATCAACCACTATCCAATGCCCAGTGTCACCGTTTTCATTGTGGTTACTTAACCCCACTGCAGTGAACTCTGCCTTTTCACAGGGCGATAATTTCCGGATATTACTATATGGTAGTTTCTCGGACATTAATGTGGCATATAGACTATTAAAGTCCAGGTACAATATAAAAGTGTTTTTTTTTTTCCTTTTGCGGGTCATGATGCGGGTTGACGAGGGCGAACGCATGCTGTCAGTCCTCTTACCGAACACTGAATTTTGCGCGCTAGATTTTGTCATCTTTAGGAATGCGTCATATGCATACCCTGGAAGACTAACATAGTTTACTATATCAAGATCATACTTTTCGCTGAGCATGGACCTCCACGCTGTAACCACATCGGCTAGCAAACCCACATCCCCCTCAAGTAGCACTCCAAGTAATTGCCCAGGGTGCGACACCCTGCTACATCCCAGACTTTGTGTGCGCGGGCATATTCCTCCTCTGTGACCGTCTCACGTGTGAGAGAACTATAAAAAAAATATATATATGGGAGGGAGTGTATTCAAGCTTTTTAAGGTCGTCTTGGTATTCATATGGCAATATGCCCTTTCCCGTTAAAAGCAATGACTGAGCTTCGGATGGCATATTATTTTGTTTGGAGTAGCGGGAGTGACCGCTTGCTCTCAATGTGTGTCCTGGCGAGAGAGCTTAGGCCTGCGTTCACAAATGCCAAGCTGTCGAGGAACTTAAGGTTGTTTAATTCCACGGAGTGATAACGAAGCTCTTGTTTCACAAGGATTTTGATTTCTGTGTTAGCTTGCATTTCTTTCAAAATCAGACCTGAGGTCGTATGAGTGATTATGGGCAAGACACGGGATTGTTGTACGGTGATTTCTCATCTGAAGGTTACAGCGAGCGCAATATGCCCCGATGTAATTCATATAATGTTTGGTGTGATCGTGGTGTCTGTGCTTCTGCTATTGCGCAGGAAATTTGTGGTGGGATAGTTCACACTTTTCTGCTTTCTTAAATGCTTCTTCATCTTCATCGGACATGTGGAGATGGCGGTAAGGCATGCTTTTTATGTCTGCCCATTTGTTGGATAAATTCTCGACAAAGTGCGTTGCAGCGTCAGCTTCTTGATATAGGAATCTATCCACCACTACACCTCGTCTATTATGATATAGCTGTAGGCACAGGCTTTGTGTTGTGCTACACATCTCCCTCCTCCCTCCATCTTGTCCATGAAGGCTTCAAAGTCATAGATACAGATGTGAGATGGTCGAAATGTTTTCCCGTTATTTTGAAGATGAGTTTCGCACCCCGAGGTGGGTAATTAATCTGGGTCGGTATCTCACAAGCTCTCATGTGGGATTCAGTTAATGTCTCGTCGGGAAATGCGAAGAGACACGTGCGGCAGAAGTGTTTATGTTTGATCCTGCCCTGCTGCGCGAATGCATCCATGAATCTATTGAAGTCGGTAATCAGATGTTGCAGTTCTTCCCATTTGCATTAATTCTCTGACAATGCCATTGGATTAGGGTATCCAGTTCTACAGGCTGCTGAACTACCTTTTCATAAGGTGTTTGGCAGCACCTGTGGTTAAGGGCTGCTGAACTACCTTTTCATAAGGTGTTTGGCAGCACCTGTGGTTAAGGGCTGCCTCACATCTTTAGGCTGTCCCTCTCCAGCATCTTAGGAGTACCTTTTGGAGGGTTGTTTACCCATGGAACTATTTTCCACAGGCTTTTCTTTGGACAGGCTTAGGATTTCTTAGCATTCTGTCTAGCAGTGAATACCCTTTTTGATGTGGTGGCAGCTGAAGCTATCACCATTGAGGCCTCTGGAACCCTGCCTAATAGCTTGAAAAGCTCCACTTTGAGAAGAGTCCTTTAGACAGACTCAGGATAAAGCTCCACTTTGAGAAGAGTCCTTTAGACAGACTCAGGATAAAGCTCCACTTTGAGAAGAGTCCTTTAGACAGACTCAGGATTTTTTTTGCCTAGTCAAAGGGCGGACCTGAGCCTTTGGTTCAGGGGCATTCTGTCTAGCAGCGGAGGACCCTGTGGATGTGGTGGCAGCTGGAACTGGAGCTGATGAGGCCTCTGGAACCTTGCCTGATGGCTCCAAAGACATTAACCTGGGAGGAGTTAATTCAAAATACCCCTCAGTCCTACTCCATTACTAGTGGAACAACTCACCAGAGGCAGTTTCAATATTTGAGGACTAAGAACTTACCTGGTTGTGCACAGGGACATTACTATGCTTTTGGAAAACTAACCTTCTCCTTGTTCCTTATAATCAATACTTTTTTTTTTTTTTTTTTTACCTTTTACACTAATTTGGTGAAGCTCCATGATCTTTGTTGTAGTGGTAACAGCATACTAGACCTGCGCAGTTGTCATCTCCTTAATGACCTGTTGTACCAGAGTTCACACACACTCTTGGTCGTCTATTTTCCTTAAAATGACAAGAATTAGCTCCATGCCCATAATCCTGGCAATGGGAATAACACATATGGTTGGGCACATATGGCTTTACCTTGAGGTGGTATCATAGCAGCTTAACTGATTCTGGAAGGACTAGCATTTCAAAAGTTAGAAGAGCTAGTCTCAATTGTTCCAATCCATTAACTTTCTTGAAATGGTTTACTGCCACTACCTTCAAATTCTTTACTTCCTCTAACAGTTTCTCCTCAGAATACCTCATCAGGTCTCGGGGGAAGACAATTCCCTTACACTGATTGTACTTCTGAAGTACTTCATAAAAATCAAGATCCATGACTGACATGCCATCAATAGTCTTCACTACAAGGTATTTGCTATGTGAGATACTTTTCTTATTTTTACCTGGTCTGAGAGCCCAAGAAGCATTACAAATCCCATTCTTGCCCTTTGGAAGCTGGTAAGGTTCCAAAGTGACATGTGAAATTCCAGAGAGATTGGCCAGAAGATTATGTAGATCGTCAGGGAGAGAGATAGTTCTACAACTCTAACCTGAAGGATTAGCAGGAAGGGGTCCCATAAGGGAATGTCTAAAGTGTGACCCTGTTTGGCATTGCTTTACATGATACCATAAAGATCAATCGAGGTAATGTCTCGTGTAGTATTTGTATGACTTCACACTCTACGGTTCAGGAGGAAGCTTACTGGGTGTACAAAGACATATGCAGACACCAGTAAATCAGGTTGTGAATTGGACAACACACAAAGGGCTAAACTGCTCTCCAAGTAAGATCATAGCTATGCATTTTCATTGTAGTGAATCTCCAGCCAAGGGATGGAGGTACCTGGGAATTCACGAGTTTCCCCTTTAAGAATCAATGACCGTTTCCGGGAAGCTGGGGAGGGAAATATATATATTTTTTTAATGGTGTTGATTGTTTTTTTTTTTATTATTATTATTGTGTTAATTATAATGGGTGTATTGTTTTTTATTCTCGTTTTTTTTTTTTTTTTTTACCTTACCGCAAAGGAGAGCACATTCTAGCTTAGGGGACCTGTATAATATTTTTGTTTACCTTTTTCTAGTCTAATATTAATATTTATTTTAAAACCAAGCCACCCTATAAAGGAAATGGGCATTTTATTAAGAGGGGAAGACACCGCCCTCTCTTGACAGCAATGCGACCTTCACCTTGTTTGACCCAAGATCCCCCTCATTTTGTATTCATACTTGCTGGGGAGGGCTATATTTATATCCAGAACGGCCAGGTCAAGGGGAGAGAGAGCATCTTTTAGCCATGGGGCGCTGGTCTGTTGGTATCAAATACTGAGAGGCAGTAAGATGGCATTTTTGTAACTTTTTTCACTCTTTTTTTAATGAGGTGATGTGCTTTTTGTTGCAGAGATTTGTCGTTTGGTATATTTTAAATTCTTTGTACTTGCATTACATTTTAGTATTACATTTTAGTGTTCTATGTTCAGTGTACTTTTTAATATCCAGAGCAACTTATTTTGCTTTTTGTACCAGTTTTTTGGGGGGATACTGGAGGATGATGCTCCATTAACTTTTGTGATTTTTGTGATTTTCAAGTGTCTTGAGAATTTTAATAAACTTTAGTAACTTCATTTTCTGTTTTTTTAAGATTCTGTTATGTCTCCCCTCACGTTCCAAGAACTTTAATTCTTAAAGTAATGTGAGCAAATTCAAATACTATAAGTCTGTATTCATTACCCGCTTTAGGTCGACATGCACTCCATCTCGACATAACCACGCTAACCGCAGTGTTGACCCTCGAACCTTGGTATTTTTCTGCACTTACACTTGCTTTCTTTTAACTTTCTTACACTCTTCTACATGCCTCTCACTTTACAAACACTAACTTACGTTCCTGGACGAATTAACCAGGTGGTGGCAGCTAGATTTTGTACTAAGGATCGTAAGTTAATCTTTTAGTTCACTACACCCTAACAGAGGAAAGTTTCATACTTTCCTCTATTTAGGAGCAAACCCATTGCAGTTTGTCCAATAGGTACTTATGTCTTATTTTTGACTCAAAGCTTATGTGGGTGCTTTACATCAAACATTTAAAGGTGAAAGCTAGCACTTTTGTGGGTTCTTTCTCACCTGTCTTGTACATACTACACAATGGTTCTGCTGCTTTACCAAGTACTTATTTGTGGTATGTGAGGCTTATTCATCTGCAACTCCTACTATTCTCCAGATGTTGAACTCGACTCATAATGAAGCTCTCAGAATCTGTACAGGTGCTTAGAGATCTTCACCTGTGCAGTTTCTGTATGTTAAGTGAAGAACCACCTCTCTCATTGCACTGGGACTACATGAACCTGATTTTCTTGATGAGGCTACAAAGGCTTCCAGGACTTCCTACATCCAGATTAATTTTCGACTCCCTTAAGCATAGCCGATCCTATGGTAGGAGAATGAGGAATATTACAGATCTCCATTTGAATCCCCCCCCCCCCCCATAACTGAAGTCGCCTTGCCGAGGTGGGGGGGGCTTGAGGTCCCAATGAGTTGGTGAGCCAGACGAGAGGGCTACCATTACTGGAGGGGTCACCAGTGAGGGGTGAGACAAAATGGCTTCCTGGTGCACCAAGGCCTATGTGACTGGATGGTGCACCCACCCCTGGTTCATTCCATCTTGGACCAAGGAGAAATCTCCCACGTGTGTTTGCCATGCATGGCATCCTGTATTACCAGGAGACAGGAGTCCTGGAGGTTGAGCGATGCTGCACACTGTGTCCTGCAGCTAGCAACACAACTCTTTGGTCCTCTATTCTGGTTAGACTGGTGGCTTGATCAAGGCCTGGTCAAATATGGTTAGGGTCAAGCAGACACTGTCTGGTCGGTAGTGCATAGGTCCTGCAACTACCATCAGCACTGTAATAGTGACTACATATATTTCCTCACTATCCCTGTGGCTGTTGGGAAAATTTGACTCCCAACTATAGCTTCCCTGTAAGGTTATATGAGAGAGGAACCCAAAAGAGGCCACCCGTGAGGCGGGAAGCTTCAGGCTTAGAGGGCCAAGGAAAATGAGGGGGCCCCGTTCGTTCCTCGAAAAAGGGGGTGAGGGGACCAGGCTGAAGGCTCAGAACCCACACGACCTCACAAGCCAATTATCCCCGGAGATGCAGGCCTACCAGGAGCGTGACCAATACGAAGAAGCATGACAAAAACATACAAAATCTAAAATGAACAAAAAGAACCGTGCAGAAGGCACCAAAGTAAAACAAACTAATAAGTAAAAGACAATTGCCAGAGGGGCTTAAGACTGAATAAAAGTACGCCAGAAGGGCTTAAGAAAAACAAAGCATGCCAGAAGGGCTTAAAACAATGAAAAGAACTAACATCTAAGATAAAACAAGTAAAAGGTAAAATGAGGAAAACAGTAAAAGGGCAAGTAAAAGACGAGTAAAAGGTGTGAGATTAAATAAAAGTAGAAAGTCAAAGGACAAGATAAAAGTAAGTAAAATTCAGAGAAAGTAAAAAGTAAAAGTCGAAGGAGCACACATGGTTCACAGTGAATGTAAAATAGTAAAATGGCACGTCCAGCATAAATACACCTGGGCAAGTTAAAGGGGCAGTACAACCTTGTTTCGGCATCCACGGTGTAAAATCCAGACAGGTAAATCCAAAGGGTAGTCAAAGCACAGTCAGAGTATCCACTTCCTTTATTTCGCATGAACGTGGGGGTTACATTAACCCCCGCGGACGTCGGCGTAGCACAACAATAACATTAAACAATAAATAAGAATGGTTAAAATAAAAGAAAATATACAAAAGATAAAACCAGTCACAAAAACAATTAAACGTTAAAGGAAATCATCAAAGAATTATAATTATGGTAAGAAAGACGTAAAATAATCTGCTGCGATTCATTAATAAAAATCTTAAAATAAGTAACTCACTCTCGCCGTAAAAGAGAAATTAAAATGATGAATAAGTAAAAAGAAATCATACAAAAGTAAAGCGGAGCATAAAATACAAGAGATAAAAAAACACACGTGAAAAGAAAGATGCAGTCGCAGCAGATGTGGATGTCTGTTATCCGCACATCATCAAAATCTTTGTAAACCATGTACGGATAATCAAGGATCTCAAAGTTTATTTAAAAATATACAAAAAGGGTGTAAATAAAAGTAAAATACATGTAAATATAAGAGCCAGCGTGGTACAGATATAAAATGCGTAAAAAGGAGGCTGGCAGATGGAAGTGGTCCGGCTGTGCTCGACTCGCCCTGTGGATTTCGGCAGGATGCTGGGTAGGATAGGGATAGGATGGGAGCAGGGGAGGATAGGATTAAAGGTAGAAGGTAGGGTAAACGGGGAAAAGAAATGGAAAAGTGGGAAATTAACGTTGAAGCAGAAGGAAGTGAAAAAGCGAAGGAACAAGAAGAGGGTGCGAATAAGAGGGGTACGAGGGGGAAATGCGGCAGGATACAGGGCAGGATAGGGATAGGATGGAGGCAGGATAGAGTAGGGATAGAGATAAAAGGTAGAACAAGCAAAGCCAACGAGAAAAAGAGGGAGAAGCTACCGTGGAAGTAGAGAGAGAAGAGAAAAAGCGAGGGCCCAGGAAGAGGGTGCGGGTAAGGGGACGAGAGGGATAGAAGCATCGGAGCAAGGAAGGGGGGGGGGGATAGGTAGTGGGTATAGTGGGGGGGGAAGGAGGTTGAAAACCTCACATCCCCTCATTGGACCCCATGGTGGGTGGGTGGGTGAGGAAGTGATGATTTCTAATTTGTACGATTTCTACATATTTACAAAAACTTGCTCTATCCCTGACGACCTAAGTAATCCCCTAGCCAATCCCTCTGGAACATCACATATTGTCACTGTGGAACCTTACCAGATTCCAAAGGGCAAAAACTGCTAAAACTGCCTCGGACGAGTTCCACCAGAAAAGGAGTAGGAATGAGGGGTCTATTGAGGAGACTCCTCCTCCCAAAGTAATTTCTTTGGAGTCATCAGTTAAGGTTCCAAACGCTCCAGAAGCCTCAATGATGACAGCTCTAGCTGTCACCACAACCACAGGGACCTTAGTTGCTAGGCAGAATGCCCTGAAGCAAAAGCTCAGGTACACCCTGAGCCTGTCCAAAGGAAGCCTGTGGAAGAAGCCTGTGGAAACTAGTTCCACAGGTAAACAACCCATCAAATGGTACTCCCAAGTTGCTGGGAAAGGATAGCCTAAAGGTGTAGGGCGGGCCTTAACCACAGTTGCAGCTAAACACCTTATGAAGTAGTTTGTCAACCTGAAGAACTGCAACATCTGATAGATTCATGTAACCCAGTTTGTGTATGCCTACAAGGGATTATGACCAGGAAAAATCGTCTGGCACATGGTGGTCTGATGAATGCCAACAAGCTGTCAGACCAAGAAAAGCTGCATAATGGCAGTTGATATAACTTTGATCCAGTACAAAAAGACTCAAGCCAAGGCCAGATGGGTGTTAAAGGAGGCTAGACGGACGTCGGGGAGGTAGTATGTTTCCTCGACTAACTCTGGGACCCCTTTACCATGGGTATGGGACAAGGTACGTATAATCGCTGGAAAGAGTACATCCATGTCACCCCCTGCCCTAAAGATAGATGGCATACTGCTCAGACAAAATAGATGTTGCAAATGAGCTAGCAAAACCCATGGCAGAGATCTCCTCTGGAGCATCTTACAATGCCTGATTCTCCACTCTCAGGGCTGAACAGGAAAGACACCCAATGTCGTTCTTCAGTATGACTGCAACAGAACTTCCATACAACCTACCATTTTGGCGCAAGGAGATGGACTCTGCTTCACAGTTCTGCTGTAAGACAAGATCTATAGTGAGGGCATTGTGCCATCCACATGGAAAGAGGCTATAATCATTCCTATCCCTAAACCTGGCAAGGATGCTTCCACACCAGGGAATTATGCTGAAAGTGGAGAACCAACTCTTTTATTACACCGGGACTATATGAACCTGATTTACAACGCGAGACACAAAGGATTCTGGGATCTCCTACACGCAGACTGGTTTTCAACCTCCTTGAGGATAGCCGATCCTATGGTAGGAGAATGAGGAATCTTGTGGAAGATCTTAATATAAATCTAAATAAACAATCAAGAGCCCATCACATCCAAGTTCAAGATTGGCTTGCACTGATGTCTGCACGTAAAATGATATCTCTGTGCGAGCTGATCGGAAGGCCAAGGCAGCTGCCACTCAATCCTGTGATGCTCGTTTTCCTCTCCCACACACAGACTTGAAACCCAGCACCAGCAGTTGTCTTCGCGATAAATGGAGGGAACAATGGAGGCATACCTCTAGCCCACTCACACCGAGTGTCACACCGGTGTGACGCTCGGAAAATAGTTGGGTGTCTCATATGTGTGATGTCGTTCTTCCCGTCCATCTGCCGGGTGTCTCACCATCGAGATGTAATGTAATGGACCTTGGGGACATCTGTTATGTGTACATTTAATGTGACATCTATTTATGTCATGAGGTCATGTAATGATGTGAAGTTAGTATTACAATTTACATATAGTCGTATAAGGATGGAGGGAGTATGAGTTATGAGGAGAGAAAGAGAGACATACAGACATAAAATGATAATGAAAACGAAAATAAGGTGCGACTTGGGGGAGAGGAAGGGAAACAGAGATAGATTGATAAACAGGCAGGTAGGCAGTAGGTACTGGTAGATAGTGAGACAGAATTGTGTTTATGTTTGTGTGTGTGTGGTGTGTGTGTTGGGGGGGGGGGGGGGGAGAGCGCGCGCGTGACGTCACGAAGATGAAGTGATGTCATGAAGATGATGGAAGTGACGTTACGAAGATGAAGTGACGTCATTACACTCACCATCTTTACATTCAAAACACACATGCTCGCATGCACGCTCACACACACACGCACTCACACAGAGGAAGTGATGTCACTTTACAACTGCCATCTTACTTCCACATAGTAATAAATGTTGTCACATATGAAAATGATGTCGGTACACAGACAGTAATGTGATTGGTCACATTATATGACATGTAACCCATGCTGCTTTGACCTGATTGACTACTGTTGTTTTGACGCCAGGTCGAAGCGCGGGAATTTTCACGTACTTACACCACATTCTTTATTCGCTCTCACAATGCCAAATACAACAATTTGACGTCGACGATTCTCATCTGAGGTTGATGATCCTCAGCTTTCTACATCAGCAGCGCCTCCCACGAAGGTGCCTCGGCGACGCATATTGCGCCGATCGCCTTCTCGATCTCCCTGGTCATCAACATTCTTTGACTACTCCTCCGAGGAGAGTGAGGATGTGTAGCTTCTCGGTAGAACAGAGGATGATCATGATCCTCTTTTTGATGCCAGCTCTTCTGACGAGCAGCTAGAATATGTGTCTCAGGTGGACAAAACACTAGAGAACGACGAACCTCTGTCTATGTTCCCCATCCCACAGTTTCCCCTCTACCCCTCGCCCCCCCCTATCCTCCAAGTTTCTGTTTGCTTTTAACTCTATTTTTGTAATGGAACATGTTCTGCTTTTATTTTAGCTTCTTTCTACTATTTTACAGCCTTTCTAGCATGCTTTACTATTTTTAAGTCCTTCTGGCATTTTTTCGTAATTCTTAAGCCCTTTTGGCATTTGGCATTTTAAAGTCTTGAACTTAGTTTTCCATTGGTGCCTTCTGCACATTCTTTGGTTCATTTTGGCATTTTAAAATGTTTACTGATCATGTAATATCTTCATATTGGTCATATATACAAATTCTGTAGATTTTCTATAACAGATCATTTAAAATAAAATAAATAGTCTTTGGATAGACAGAGATAGAGATTATACATTATTGCTTATGTAATTCTAACAAGTTTGCGTTTACAACACATTCTTGACTTATCCTGGGAAATTAACATTCAGTTTCCCTTGGAACACGATGGGGTCACGCCCTCCATGGCCAGGGCCATGAGGGACACGAACGTGTAGATGGGATCACACCTCTCCATCTGCGCCAGGCACATCCTGCCTTACACTTGATGTTACGGGCATTGTTTACAAACTGCTTTAGCCACTCATTCCTTCTAGTCTCAAGGCCAGTCCTGACAGGAGGTACATGATTACTGACAACTATGTCCCTAAACATTAATTGTGGTGGATCAGGATGGTCGGGAAAAGACAATTCCCTTACAGTAATTGAGGGCTTTGTGAGGAGAACATGAGACTTGAGCACCAGGAATGTCGCATATTGCACGCAGACGCAATATCTGGTGCGAAAACCTCAAATATCAGGCTACCATCTCGCTGTGGGGTGATGCGAGGATCACGTTGTCATACCTCAACTATCTTCCGATGTACTTCCAAAAATATCAAGATCCATGATAGATACACCATCAATGGTCTTCACTATTAGGTATTTACTATATGATACACTTTCATATTTACCAGGTAAGATTTCTTTATTGGACTGAGGAGGACTTTTTTTTCGTACCTGGTTTGGGAGCTCGGGAACCATTATGATTCCCATTCTTGCCCTTTGGAATCTGGTAAGGTTCCAGAGTGACAATATGTGATGTTCCGCAGGGATTGGCCAGGGGAGAGAGCAAGTTCTTTGTAAATTTGCAGAAATCATACAAATTATAAATTTTCATTTCCTCTCCTCCCCACCCCCACCCACTATGGAGTCTAACGAGGGGAAGGTATAGTTGGGGCTCAAATTTTCCCAACAGCCACAGGGGTAGTGAGGAAATATAGGGAGTCACTATTACAGTGCTGATGGTAGTCGCGGGACCTTTGCGCTACCGACTGGACAGTGCCTGCTTGACCCTAGCCATATTTGACCAGCCTATTGACTTGACCGGGCCTTGATCAAGCCACCCGTCTAACCAGAATAAAGGACCAAAGAGGTGTGCTGCTAGCTGTAGGACGCAGCATGCAGCATCGCTCAACCTCAAGGACTCCTGTCTCCTGATAATACGGGACGCCACGCACGGCAAAGCCACGTGGGAGAGTTCTCCCTGGCCCAAGATGGAATGAACCAGGGGTGGGTGCACCATCCCCTCTCATAGGGGTGCACCAGGAAGCCATTTTGTCTTATCCCTCACTGGTGACCCCTCCAGTATGGGTAGCCCTCTGGTCCGGCTCACCAACTCATTGGGACCTCAACCCCCCCGGCGGCAAGTGTAGCAAAAGCTAAATGCACTTATTTCTCGCAAGATATGTAAAGAGGCGCTACTGCCACCACCCATTTAATTACCGTATGGGAACGTAGTGTATATGGGAGAAGGATGATAGTGTAGAAGGCAAATTGTGGGGAAAGGAGCGAAAGAGTGTAAGTGTAATGTGTGTGTGTGGTGTATATGCTTGGTGCGAGAATATAAAGGTTGGTAAGCGTGAGGTAAGCCGAGGAGAGGCGTGTGCGTTTACGCAATTGAGCAAGTAGCCACCTTGATAAAATGAGGAAAACTTATTACCATTCACTATAGGTAGCTTGTAGGTAGCAATCGTAGGCAGCACTTAATTTCGGGCGTTTAATAAACTAGGCATGCGTAAAACAGGGTTATTACAAATAAAGTTAAAAGACAGTAAAACATGGAACGATAAAACAAACACGAATAAAACAGTAACATGAATGGTAAGATAAACTGAACTTGGGACATTCAAATACAAACTATGAAACCAACCATGAACATAAAATACACTTAATAAAACGGTAAAACGATACAATGAAAATAATAAAACGGTAAGCTAGAAAGCTTGATAAAAGGAACACAATGGAACCATACAAGCAGGATAAAACAAACAATGAAACAGTAAAATAGAACTTTGGTAGAACATAAAAAAAAAACGAAGTTAAGAAAGCACCGGTCACTCTTAAGTCACTTTTGGCCGAACAAATACCCCACAAATTATTTCTTACCACCTATATAAAACTATCCCCACAACCACTTAACTGGACAGGGGAAGCCCGTTCCGGGGTTCCTCAGGCTGTCTGTCGGCTGAGCAGGCCGGTAGCAAAATCCCTCCCTTTGTAGTTCCTTACTTCCCTCGTGACTTCGTAGGCGGGAAAAGGGAGCTAACTATGGTTCTTTAAAATAAACAAATAAAAAAAACCTTAAGACTCAACATGGTTAAAATCTTGGTGTATGCAATAAAATAATTAATAAAAGACCTAGGATTAGAATAATTATTTTAAAATATTAATTTACTTGTAAACGAACCATAAAACTTAAAATAGGCCATCGTGATCTTAATAAATATATATATATATATATATATATATATATATATATATATATATATATATAAAACTCTTCAAAATGTAAAATAAATGTGCCTAGGTGCTTTTTCATCTTCAGACAGGAAAGAGATAAAAGAGAAAACAATAAAATATAATTTATTTGGCAAAAATAAAGGAAAAATTGGCAGCGGTAATCGTGTGCGTGTGGTGTGCGCGGGCATCCTCCTCACTCGCGAGATAAAGGTGCATTTATTGGGGCCTGGAGGTGATGTTGCCGGCCGGAGGACGTATTATGCCATAGCCGATATTCGTATGGGAAAGGCTTCAACGCTGCAAAGCCGCCTCCATAACCCCCATTGAAGATATACACTGAAATTGATGCCACGCACTGTTCCACCAGGTGGGAGTGTTGCTACCTTTAGGTCTTTTCAATCATTTTGTCGTGCCTGTGGGAAAGTTGGGAGGTGAGAGATTTTCCTATTATCGCATTACCTCCTGAAGTGATGACCAATGATCGAAGAGGTCAATCACTACACAAGGCGGCTTCCATTAGAGGGGAAATAGGTTTGATTTGGCATCATTAGTGTATAATACTGGTCTATAATCTATTATTAAATAAAACTAAAGTATGAATAATTTGTAGCTTAATTCATTATCCTGAATCGCAACAGCAATTCTCTCTTTGCCCTGGCCTCGAAAGGATTCATACGGTTGACCACTAGCCTTCTTGGTGTTCTCTGCTGCAGGCAATCCAAGTGCCGTAAGTATTGCAGATGACGAAACATGATTCTAAAGATTTAAGTTCTATAGTACATGTTACACTATTTATCTAGTCAGTGGTTATAACATTTATTAAAATATTTCATGATGCAGTTGCATGGTGATTCTTCGTCTTCCTAATCCTTTTTAGATCCTTCTATCTTTAATATCATATTCTATGTAATGTTTTATCATAGTTTTAAACAATGTTTGTAAAAGATTTTATGCTTTGTCTTTATATTATATCATAAACTATATGTACTGTATGTATTTCATATGAGGAGAAGAAAATAAGTCGTGACAAATACCCAGTGCGGTCTCTAATTAAACAATTATCAATGTATGCAATATAAATTGTTCCACTAAGGAAAAAAATATTGCTTAAAACTTTTCAGCTGCTCTTGATCATTGTACTATGAATTACACCACAGTGCACAATTCAAAAATGAACTAACCAAACCTACCATGTCTTAACTAGTATAGATGATTATCAAAAAATTAGTATCAGTGTGTATAAAGCTCACCTGCTTGGTAGAAGAGTGTCACAGACAGTCACTGATTTGGTGGAATGAGTTTCGTCAGCTTTGTTTCCTGCTCAGTGATAATGGGCAATATTAGTTCAGCAGCGCTGTGATTTTTTTTTTCTGTTAAGCCCCAGTCCAACCCACAATCGTTTTGGTTGCTCCCTTGCACTTCTGA
>NC_061820.1:22998780-23001280 GCF_019202785.1 Penaeus chinensis | reverse complement strand
GTAATTCGAACGAAAAATAAGATATATATATATATACATATATATATACATATATATATATAGATAGATAGATAGATAGATGTGTAGCGTTAGATTAGAATATTTCAAGGTCTCGTAAATCAAAACAAAACTAAATTTACAACCAGGAAAGTCTATGCATACCAAGACGAAAAAACAGATTGGATCCAGGATTAGCTTCATATATCACTAACTCCAAGAAGAATCCCACACTTTCCTCTTCTTTCTCTCTTTTTTAAAGATTAGGATATACTGTAGTGTGGCATAGCTTTAGGAGGGCAATGATCAAGAGAGTCAAATGAGAACGAGGACATCACACGAAAGTTTATGAGAAAGTAAAGATCATTCGTCTTGGAAATGGATAAGGGTTTTATATTCGCCTTCGGGGAGCAAGGTTTGAAGGGAAAATGAGCAGTGGACTCGTATATCAGATGGAATGGGTGTGGTTATCCTTTGGACGAATCTGGTAATTGTATCACAAAACACGTGCACAAAGAAAAAACTAATTAAAGTTAATATAGGAAGTGTGATTATTCGAACATCCTTGACGAGAATGGGTAACGAGATAACCCAAAAAAAAAACTTATGGAAATTAATAAAACAAAATAGAACAAAAATACTTCATCCGACCATTATAATGAACAACGTTAGCCGGAGAAGGCAGCGGGAGAAAGATGCGTTGAGGAAGGAGTGAAAATGATAACGGTATAACAGCATTTATATATATATATATATATATATATATATATATATATACATATATATATATATTAACCATAAACATTTGCCGATATTTTTACCGTCGGCTTGAAACAGATGATGGTGACAGCCCGACTCGTATGCAAGGACATGCATCTTTCTGCGACATTAGAAAAAAAAAAAATCATATATTTTGTTTATCATTGGTATCCATAGTATTACTATTATCATTATTATTCAGATTTTGATAATGAGAGCGTAGCCTAAGCTGATGCATTAAAACTACGATAACATTGTTCGGATCTATTATCGTCGAAATGAAAACAGTTTATTAAATACAATCGTACAACATGAATTAATGTGTCGACTTTATCAATAAGAAGTACAGAATCTTCCCTAATAATTTGGACACTGAATCAGAGAGGCCATGCAAATAATAGTAACATTTTAGGAATAAACGAATCAGAGAAGAGTGTCGGCCAGAAGAGAGAAAAAAATGTATGTAGCTGACTCCCCTGACACTTTTCCTCCATAAATTTTCCTTTTTTCTCTCTTTGCTCTGGCTTGATACATTGCCATAGTATATTGCTTCATCTTCTTCTGTTATCATGGCTATAGTTGTTGTTGTTGTTGTTGTTATTACAACAACAACAATAATAATGATAATAATAGTATCATTACATTACTATTACTAATACTACTAAAATATTGTAAATTTATTATTGTTGTGATTATCTTGCTTTTATTAGTATTACTCTTATTCTTATTTTTATTATTTTCCATCATCATCATCATCATTATCAACGTCATCATTATCATCATCATTATTATTTTCCTAATAACGATTTATTTATTCATTATTTATTCACTTATTAAGTCATATATTTATTTTCTATTGTTGGGACGGTTTTTCACATTTAATATTTAGGAATTAAGTAATGAAATAAAGGTAGGTGTGTATGCGTATATATATATATATATATATATATATATATATATATATATATACATATATACATATCTATATGCGATATATACATATATATATATATATATACTTATAAAAGAGAAAAGACGCATAACAGAAAGATGTATACCCTTCTGTACGGATATCATACATAACCACGAGATGTAAGCACCACATATTTCTCTGACTTTTAGACAACGTACCATAGAATATAAGTAATAACAGAAACATATGTTTGCAGATAAATGAAGTAGGGAAACTAGCATTCGCTTCACATCCGCTAAAGCCAAGGAAAGCAAGGTTAAGCCGTTGTCATACTATAGTGTTTCACTAATACTCATTGCCTGTTCTTATTAATTTACTATTACTACTGTGGCCCAAAACAACTCACCACTTCACCTTTCACTACAAATCCTGAGGCCGTGGCGCGATAAGAGTATTTAAGTATCTGGTTCGTTATTGAAGTTAAAATCGTAACAGTAAATTTTTTTTATGCTGTTTTCTTTAACTGGACCGTGTAAAATTTAAATCTAGAAGAAAATAAATCAAACAGGAATACATACACACATAAACAGACTAAACTCGTATTGCAATAATAAATCAATATAAAAAATAATTAAAACATTCATCAAGGTCCTTGCGGAGGACAACACAAACTTAACAATACTACTTGGTATAGGGGGGTCCCGTGATATGGTGTAATTTTGCCCCGTCCCAGCTGTCCGTCGAGGCTGATTGGAAACATTTCACCATCAGTGCAATTCGTGTTGCTTGCTTCCTTTTCCTTATTGCTCTTCTTCGTCAAGGACAAAAAAA
>NC_061820.1:22953780-22956280 GCF_019202785.1 Penaeus chinensis | reverse complement strand
CAATCTGTCAGGTGCTCTAAATTTATCAAATATTTGTTCCTTTATTATTTTTCCTACGGTAGCTGCCTTTTGATCTTTAGTTGGAAATGCAAACGAATGTCTTGTAAATACGTCAGTTACTATAAGAACATTTTCAATCTCCATCCTTTTGGCTAAAACCGTGAAATCTTTTGCTAGCATCTCCTACGGTCGGTTAGCCTCCATTTTCCCCATGGCTACCTTAGGCTTCGGAGCTTCATCTTTCGCAATATTACATCTCTCGTATTGTCCCACGTGATTTTCTACGGTCGCCCACATCCCTGGCCAACATCCACGTGATTTTATCAAGCACAACGTTCTGTTTCTCCCTTGATTTCTGAACTGATCATGGCATGCATGTAATACTAAGTTTTGCAATTTTCTGTGGCACACTATGTCATCTTGAGCTATCAGCCTCTCTCTATCCCTGTATAGCTTCCGAAAGATTGTATCTTTCAACCAGTCCTCCTTTTCACAGTCAGTCATTTCTTCTTTCAAAACCGATTTTATGGCCCCATAATATTTAACCTCGGCTCTTCCTTTGACCACAGTTCTCCCTCATTTTCCTTGGTTATTGCCATGGCCGTGTACTCTTCCCCTGTATCATTTTCCATATTCTCTGGTAACCTACTCAGTTCATCCGCGATGGTGTTATTCGATCCTGGTTTGTACTTTACTTCGAAATTAAACTGTTGCAAATCATTTAACCATTTACTTTCCCCTGCTCCTTATTTTGATGTTTCTAAATAACTTACCGGACTATTATCTGTGTAAACAACGAATTCCTTCACCTCTAAATGATCTAAAGTTTATCACAGATTGCCCATTTTAGTCCCAGTAATTCCAGTTTCCGAGAACTGTAGTTTACCATGTTCTCTTCCCATCTTAAACCTATGCTCGCGTAACATATAGGATGCAATTTCCCGTCATGCTTCTGGGACAATACTCCCCCTAACCCTTTGAAACTTGCATCAGTCTCCAAAACAATACTCTTGTTGAAATCCGAGCATCTTAACACAGGTGCGGTTGTTAGCATGGCATTCGTCAAAAGCCTCTTCGCATTTACCATCCCATTTATTGACGATATAGATCCCACGACATTAGGCAATGCAACGGTGCAACCTTTTGGGCAGAGTTCTTGCAATTTTTTTTATAAAAGGAACAAAATACGATGAATACCCTGACGTCTCTCACGGTTTTTGGTTTCGGCCATGACTTTACTGCAGCTACTTTATTCGGCTCTGCACTTGTGTCCTTTTTCTGATATTTGATACCCTAAATAAGTTCCTTCAGTTGCAAACAATAAAATTTTCTTAGGTGTGAATTTAAGTCCGTATTTTCTAATCCGAACAAACAAGTCCTGTAAGCGCAATATATGATCTTCAACCGTCTGGATGAAAATGATAACATCGTCAAGATAAGCAGTGTAGCAAAGATTTTATCCCCCAATATCCTCTCCATGTACCGCTGAAATGTGCTAGGGCTGTTTGACAACCCCATTAGCAAGCGCTTGTATTCATAATGACCGAATGGCGTACTAAAAGCCGTTTTCTGTTGATCCCTTGCATGCACTTCTATCCGGTGGTACCCCGCAGCTAAATCTAATGTGGAAATATATTTCTGACCTGCTAATACCTCCACGGTTTCATTAAACCTTTGGAGAGGGAATGTACCTCTGATAGTACATTTATTCAAATGGGGATAAACAGTGCACAGTCTTACTGATTGGTCTTTCTTTCTCACAACAACTACTGCTATTGAATAGGGACTTACAGTGGGTGCAATCACGCCTTGCTCACATAACACTTCAATGTGTCTCTTTACCTCTGATATCTGATTTGGTGGTATTCTCCCTAATGGCTTGTTCTGTCGTAAGAGGTATGACATGCCGAACAACCGTGGCATTCCCTACTGGGTCGCTCTCATCATGGTATTCATATAATAGACTCTTTACAGACGATTTTTTATTTTTATCTAAATTTTCCTGGCATATTTTAATTCCCTGTAAATCTACTACATTACTTTCTACTTCGCATCCTCTGACCTCTTCTGCTTTTACTGTTTTTGCAACCCGTCAATTCTTTCTTAATTTGCACATTTTGCAAATTAGCTACGAGCGCATGACCCTTCCCATTCTTTGCGCAGATTGTAATAGGCAGTGACACTACCCCTTCTGGCACCCAACCTCCATCTTCCCCCGTTAACGGTTCAGTTAATACTTCTTGATTCCTCACTTGCCTTAACTGCGGGATCCACACAGGCACCAATCTCACGCTATCTGCTGGAATTATGGGGATTTGTCTTTTCCCCGTTAACGCATATCCCCAATCACATCTCCGACTTGATTTACTCACTTCTCTTACTTCTTTTATGTACTCCTGCCAGTCATTATTACTTACACTGGTTTTACTGAACTCGTACATAACAAGCCACACTTCCGCCACTTCCGACAAGACATTCATTCTCAACAAACAGCTGTGTC
>NC_061820.1:22931280-22933780 GCF_019202785.1 Penaeus chinensis | reverse complement strand
TAAACTGTAGCTCGAGCAATGTCTTGCCAATTGGTCGGTGCTTGGTCTTGGCAGCAGATATTAATGCGACAAACAAGATGATTGGTTCTCCTGGACACGGCTACGTTATTTGGTGCGTTTCTTATTGCAGAAAGTACCACACACACACACACACACACACACACACACACACACACACACACACACACACACACACACACACACAAAGAAAGAAAGAGAGAGAGAGAGAGAGAGAGAGAGAGAGAGAGAGAGAGAGAGAGAGAGAGAGAGAGAGTGTGTGTGTGTGTGTGTGTGTGTGTCTATGTGTGTGTACACACACACATACACACACATATGATCTTGGATCCTGAGCACACGGGAGAAATCAATAGCTTCTGCAGTTATAAAGCCCCGGCATCACAAGCCTCGTTGTAAAGTCTTGTAAGCCGGCTCATCACCATGCAAATACTTATACGGAGCCACGAGCAGGCATACCCAACGGCAAGCTAGACCCGTGGCAAAGTGGGCTTACTGCACGTAAAGGATTGCAGTAGTAGCCTACCATCGCGCAAGCACAGAACCAAGGGAGATACTTTTTAGGGTAACATTACAATTTATTACGAAGTATATATATGCAAAGTTGAATTCATTGAAAACATAATGAAAACCCTTTAATAATAGTTTGAAAATAATTATTATGATCCCGAAATTCTTTACATAGGCTTTCTAGTTTCTTATTTTGTATTTCGTTGAAAGTGTGAAGATTTCAATGACAGTCACAAAAAAAAAAAAAAAAAAAATTCATCATCGCATACATAATTACTTACTAGAGAACTCGCACATTTTTCGAATTACCTGTGCCACCCTTGGCCAAAAAAGCTTTTCATACCCTACAATGAAAATATAATAAGCTCAAATGAAGTGGCTATTCAGCTTTCGGGGCATTTGAAAGCCTTCCCGTAAAATCACTGTCGATGAGCTCTGTAAACTACATCAAAGAGCTCTTTTGGATGAGCAACAGAGTCAAGAGTAGTTCTTTCCCTGCAAATCAGCAGAGCCTGATGGACAGCTGAGTACTTGGAGAGCATTTTTGGGATGGGTAATTGTGTACAGTGCAGGCAATAAGCTTGATAAAGAGGTCAAATGGATTTTGATTTGTGGAAGCCAGTATTTTCGATTTCTGAAGTGAAAACGGGCATTTTGAAATAAATATAGTATTTAATTATTACCTTAACAATGTAAATGTCACATCGTCATATCTTTTAATACACATAATAGTAAAAGAAAAAAAAAATCATGACTTGATATTACGAGATGAATGAAAGTGCAAACTTAGCGAAGATTTGTTAAAACAAAGGCAAAAATAAGGGAAAGGAGTTTCCTCATTATGTTGGAAGAAAAGAAAAGGGAAGAACGTGCAAGAAACAGAACGCATCTCACGCAGCCTTCTTCAATGATTTTTCATTAACTGCGTAAACAAGAAAGCGGACGCGCCTGAGGCTACGACGTGCTTCGAAATAGTCTTCAAAATCCCTAGAGTAGGAATGTTTATGTAATAATCTCGTTCCTTGTTTTCTTTTGTACTGATTTTTACCACCGATTTCATTCACGGCAAGCTCTCGGTCGAACAGGTTATTCGGTGTTGAAGGAACTAACGTCTTCCTGGGTGTTGTCGTAATTTGCTGCAGAATTCTGTGTACCGACCTTTACCTTCTTATGTCACGTCTATTGGTAAAAGAAAGAAAAGTAACTTGTTTCCGCACCGTCAATTACTGTCATTATATTTTGCACTTTAGAGAGTAACAGCAGCTTGAGTTCCGCGCTAACACACATCACCACGATTCCCAAATGAAAACTGTGAGTTAAACATATACTTTACTTTCCACGAAACGTTGTGGTTATCAGGACAGTGTTAGTATGCAGCGCATAGTTTACTAGACAGAAATGCAGTTCAAAGAGAGAATTACAATGATTACTTACATTGTTTCCTCGGTAAAAGGTAAATGAATGAATAAATGTGTGCACAAAAAGCACACGCACATATTATGATTATTTGGTTGGATTATTGTTGGTAAAAGAAAATCCGTAGTGATGATGAGTTAAAAAAAACATATGATCAAAGCCATTTAGCATATTTGACGGCATATAAGAAGCACTTTTCCCAAGATATTGAATAAAACAATCCCTCACGGCATAGCTCAGCTGTAAGGTAACACCCGATAATAACTATCGTAGGGTAATTTTAACCCAGATGGTACGTGCTACAAAGTCCGACTCCATATTGATATTATCAAACTTACGAAGTCCTCATTATTACCACCATTACTGTAAAAACAATTATTGTATGGGGAGTACCTGCGACCATTTAAATAGTTAAATATGCCGCACCACTCTAATCATTAACCAGCTAGAAACTGCGTAGGAGAGAGACTTACTCGTAAGTAAAACGAAATGAATAATTCAGTCTAGTGTACTTAACATACATTAAAGTCGCAGAGAAACATGGCCGTCATACGAAACA
>NC_061820.1:22908780-22911280 GCF_019202785.1 Penaeus chinensis | reverse complement strand
GCTTGAAAAGTCAAACGCAGGTGTCGTAGGGGAAGTCGCCGCCGTGGCATAAGGGGCAGCACGCTGAACCGCGGTTGATTAGGAAGGGCATCCAGTCACTCAGGGATGGTACTGCCAATAATGAATTGAGAGAGGCCTAGATCCTGCTGTTGAATGCATGGCTGTCAAACAAACAAACACACACACACACACTCACACACACAAATATATATACAAATATATGGATGTATTTTTTTTTTTTTTTTTTTTTTTTTTTTTTGGTATATATACATGACTAATCAAAATGAAGCATCATGAAACAATAATCATACAGCTAATGAACTAAAATAATTTCGTGACAATTTAAACAAGATGCACTTTGCTCTTTGGATAACATATTTTGATGTAATGTGACTGTAAGTTTGACGTGTCGATTTTTCGTATGTCAAATAATAGTACTAGACTTTCAAACGTACTGTTAGTAATACTGTGACATAGTTTATTGCTAAATAGTTTTAAACCACGAAATTTAATCATTACTGTACAGATACTATTTGTAAAAAAAAAATCGGCCAGTTTATGTTTGCATAATAATATTTATGACAGTCAGGGTCACTGTAACAAAATAATGGATGTACATATATTTTTGCGTAGTTGTGATCATAATGAACTGTACAATAAGGTCGATTTACGTGAATGTATTTATGTATACAGTACTTGTGTGTATGTTTTTAAATATACATGCATACATACATATATATATACATGTATTTACATACCTGCATTTATATATATATATGTATATATATGAATATATGTGTATGTATGTGTATATATACATGTACACACACACACACACACACACACACACACACACACACACACCTATATAACTTTTTTTTTTTTTTTTTTTTTTTTTGCTATTATGTAGCCTCTTATTCGGGTTCTAATTCGTTTTCTTTTTTCCGATGCGGTGTTTGACGAACTACTTGGCGCCATGTTGACATCATGCAGTTGACTGGGTCTTTATACAGGGGTGGCTGACCCATGATCTTTCTCCAAGGGAGTAGTTCGTTAGGTTACCATTGTTGGTGGTTCTCCACCCACCATCATATCTATGGCAGAATCAACCACTACCTATCTAGGTTTGACTTCCCAACATATGCAAATCCGTGGGCGATGTGTGTGCATTCATGTACACGCACTCGCATGCGGGCAATTTGTGTGTGCACTCGCGCGGAATTGCATATATATATATATATATATGTGTGTGTGTGTGTTTGTGTTTGTTTTTGTGTTTGTGTTTGTGTTTGTGTTTGTGTTTGTGTGTGTGTGTGTGTGTGTGTGTGCGCGCGCGTGCGCGCGTTGTAAAGATAGATATATTGATAGATATAGATATGAATATACATATGAATATGTATATGTATATATACTAGGTATACATACATGCATATATATACACAAATAAATATATATACATATATTCACAAATAAATATATATACATACATATATATACAGATATATATACATATATGTGTGTGTGTGCATATCCATACATACACACACACAGAGACACACATATATACATATATATACCTACATATATACATGTATACATGTACGCACACACACTACACGTACATAAATACATAAAAAATATATACATATATATGCGTGTGTATATTTGTATTTGTGTGTGCGTGCGCGCGCGCGTGTGTGTATATGTGTATGTATATATATATATATATATATATATATATGTGTGTGTATTTAAAGATATATATACATATACATACATATATATGTATATATAAAAATATATATAGTATATGTCTCTGTATCTATCTATCTATATATACATAATTTATATATATATATATATATATATATATATATGTATGTATATGTATATACATATGTATGTATATTTAATTTCTGTAGTTGATTGTCCACTCTTGAACCGTAGACATAGAATGAAAAGAACTAGGGCTGTGCTGAACACCGTTATTCTAAACGTTTTGAAGACTTAATAGATCTCCATCATCAGTACTAGAAATAATGAAGATAATACATAATTAGTTACAAGTACAAGGAAAATAAATTTCATATAATATGCAGCCATGATGGGTAAAATGAGAACAAAAAGAAAAGTGTGAAATGATCGTTTCGGTAAATGTATTATACTGTAAACAATTGAATGTCTATGTTATTATTCAGTTCGGGATTTTAAAGCTGTCTTCGATAGAACAAGAAAAGTACCAATGCGTTGGTACTTTTTCTATTGATTGGGAAAGCCGTTCCGAGTTTCGCCAACGCGTTGTGCTCTTTTACGTCATCGTTTAAACAAGCGAAGCCCACCTGGTTTCTATCGTGCCCTTTTTTTTTTTTTTTTTTTTTTTTTAACTAGCAAACCCAGCCGTTTTTTTTTTTTTTTTTTTTTTAACAACATAAATGCATTATTTTTTTTTATTTTCTAGATCATTCTATATCCAGAGAACAAAGAAATAATCCATGAACAC
>NC_061820.1:22873780-22878780 GCF_019202785.1 Penaeus chinensis | reverse complement strand
TACGTAATTTAAGTGTTTACTTTGAGTTTTGCTTGTTGCTTTAATGTGATTGACCAGCTTTAAACCTTTAGCTCTTATCATATATTATTTTCTTGTATTATTTGTTTACGAGTTTATGGTGGAATCGTTTTTGTGTATTCTGTCGTTTCCAGTTGTGACGTTTGATTTCTGTATTTGTCTTTGTCGTTTGATATTCTATGATGGTTAGGGAAAGGAGGAAAAAGTCTCAGCCTACGCCTGAGCTTGAGGATGAATCTCGCCCCAACCTTGATGATGAAATCCTTCTGGTTGATGAGGTTACGGAGTTGAGGGGGATGATTAAGGAGTTAACGAATCAGGTAAAGCGGCTCGAGAGGGAGAAAGATAAAGACCGTGATGAAATAAAAGGTTTACTGGAAAGGTTAACTTTGAGGTTAGACTCTGGTGCCACTACAAGTGCTGCAGAACCGCAGGGTGCCACTGCGCTTTCACCTCACACGTCACCCGTGAGAGGAGCTATTCCGAGAACTACCAGGCGGTTAATTGTAAGAGACACATCGCCAATGCTCACTCCGGCGAATTTTAGTATTCGGGCTGACTCACATCCGCAGGTTACTGTTGACCCTTCATCTTCTGTAAGGCCCACAGTTGCTCCCCGCAGACTGTTTACGCCTCCTGGTCAACAGGCATCACAGCCAACTTACCTAATAGTTTCTGATCGAGATTCTATCTCGAAGTTTAAAGCTGAAGCCCCAGCTTCTCAGCCACTTCGCAGAAACCAAGAAGTCGAAGGCTGGATTAGACAGCTTGAAAATGCAGTCAAGCCTGCCACTGATGAGGCTCTGATTCAGGCTGCAAGAGCACATTGCAGAGGACAGGCTGAGTTGATAATCAACTCACCTATTTTTGATGACATCTTTTCGTGGGTAGAGTTTAAACAAAAGCTACGACAAAAATTTAGAGGATCGTGCTCAGCCTCTGATTTTTTCACTTTACTGTATGAAGTGCGTATGCTTGCAGGGCAGGCTCCTCTGGATTTTTATGTAATACTTGAGGGAATGGTATATCAAGGCTATCGAGATCACCGAGAAGCAATAGGTAATCCTGAGGTGTTAATTCGAAGGGTATTTTTACAAGGATTGCCAGGCTGGCTAAGAGAGCTTCTCGCTCTTAAGGAAGGTGATTCACTTCAGTCACTTGTTGAAGCCTCACAGCGGTTATGGAATGCCAGAGTAGGAGTGTCTAGCCATGATGAACCTCCTAAACTTCCTGCAGAACCACGAAGATCTGGTGTTGCAGAGATCTCTCGTGACCAGCCTCGTGCATATCGCCAAAGAAATCAGCGATCGACAATCATTTGCTGGGGATGTCAAAGAGAAGGTCATGTTCGAAGAGAATGCCCCTTTCAGGATGGCCAGAGAGGAGGAGCTCCACTCACCTCTGGGTATCAAAGGAGCCCAAGAAAGGTCAGTTTCCGAGGACCACCAGATTTCTTACCAAGGAGAACGACAGTTGACAGAGGCTGCGGTCCAGACAATATCTGAGGTTACTGAGATTTCTGCTCAAGGACCATGTGGGAGACCTCTAGTGAAGATCTGTGTTGGAGGAGTAACTGTTACAGCTTTTATTGATACTGGATCTGAAGTTACTCTGCTTAAAATGGCTGCTTCGCAGACAATGACTCCAAAAAGAGTTTATCATGAGGGACGTGGTCTTCGAGGAGTTTCAGGCCGGCTCTTCGAGGCTACATCTGAGTGGGATGTTGATGTATCTATTGGTAATGGCAGGAAAATCCGAAAGTGTTGTCACAGATTGTGTTTGGTGGAAGGTATAGATTTCCCAGGGGATGTTCTTATTGGTATGGATTTTCTACAGAGGTTCTGTTACCAGTTGGTACATAATCATACTCCACGAAAAGATTACCTGAAGCTTCAAGGGATAATCCTCCCTATAACTTATGGTGTTGGGAATTCACTCCTAAGAATCAGTATCAGAAGTTAGTACTCAGGAGAACCACTTTATGTCCTCCTCGTAGTGGTCGTTATGTTTTCGTGACTGTGCCTCAGACATTTAATGATAAGGAAGTGCTTCTAGAAGCGGCCACTGACAAAGTTGTCGTTCCTAGGACGGTAGTTGTGCCTGAGAATGGAATTGCTTCTGTATGGGTAGTGAATGGAGGAGCTCGTCCCATTCACCTGCAAAATGGTACACACGTGGCAACTGGAGCACTTTGCACAGTGGTGGAACTGAAGCAGTCACCTGAAGGATCTTATCCTGTTGAGCAGCAGTTTATGGATAACTCTACTGATGTTGAGCTTTCCTCTGAGGAATTCAAGAATAGCAGTGATGCCTCTGATCCAGACTTTAGATTTGAGGATGATGATTTTGATGAAGCTTACGGTCAACTAGACTTCGGTTATGATGTTGATGACTTTGTTGTTTTTCCTGAGACAAGTTTAGATGATCCTCCAGACATTGCATCTGTTACTATGGCAACAGACGATCAAGAAAATGGCCCTGATTTGAGCCATTTATCAGACAAGCAACGTGAAGGTATTCTGACACTATTGGCTAATTATCCACGTCTTTTTAGCTCAGATAAGTTCTCTATTGGCACTGTGCCAGATGTTCAGCACTGTATACCTACACATGAGACTCAGCCATTATGCACACGCCAGTGGCGACTACCTGAAGCAGCTAAACAACAGATACGGGAGGAGTGCGACGCCATGCTTGAGGCTGGTGTGATTGAACCAAGCACATCACCCTGGCTCTCACCCGTAGTGCTTGTCAAAAAGAAGGATGGAACAGTTCGCTTCTGTGTAGATTATCGTCGGCTGAACTCTGTGACAATAGCTGACACCTACCCTTTGCCAAGGATTGATGAGCTGGTGGATGAACTCAGAGAAACAGCAGTCTTTTCACTACTTGACAGTAGGAGTGCTTACTGGAGTATCCCTGTGGCACCTGAAGATAGGCCAAAGACGGCATTCAGCGATGGTTATCGTCTTTTTCAGTGGCGACGTATGCCATTTGGTTTGTCTACGGCACCTACAACTTTTCAGCGAACTATGAATGCCATTCTTAGCCCAGTTCTCGGCCGGCATACATTAGCTTACCTAGACGACATTGTTGTCTACAGTAAGAACTTTGACGAACATCTGTGTCATCTGAAAGAAACACTGGATATATTAGATTGTGCTGGATTCAAGCTAAATGTTAACAAATGTGAATTTGTTGTAAAGAACTTCAGGTTCTTAGGATTCCGAGTTACTCCTGAAGGTATTCTCCCTGATCCTGACAAAGTTCGAGCAATTGCGGAGATGCCAGCCCCAAAAACAGTCAGGGGAGTAAGAAGATTCTTAGGAGCTACAGGATTCTTCAGAAAGCATGTTCCTGATTATGCTAAAGTAGCTGCACCTTTAACCCAACTCATCAAGAAAGATACTAGATTCAAATGGACAGATGAGTGCCGGAAAGCATTTCAATCTTTGAAAGATGCTTTGATGAATGCCCCGGTTTTGCGTAAGCCGAACTTTGATCTCCCATTTGAGATACACACTGATGCATCACAAGTTGCCATCGGTGCTGCATTAATGCAGAGAGACAGTGAGAACAAGCCCCATGCCATAGCCTACTTCAGTCGAAAGTTGAGAGGACCAGAGACTCGATATTCTGCTACTGACTCAGAAGCTCTTGCCGTTATTGAAAGCGTCCGGCAATTTGACCCTTATGTATATGGTCGCAAATTCACGGTGTACACTGACCATCGACCACTTGTGTACGTTTTCACAAAAAAGACAAAGTCCCCAAGGATGTCTAGGTGGGCATATGAACTGTCTGGCTATTCATTTAACATTCTGTACAAGCCTGGTACCTCACACCACATTCCAGATATGTTAAGTCGAAATATTTCAGCAGTGAGTATAGCAGATCCAGATCCAAAGACCATGAGATCAGAACAACTGAAGGATCCGATGTGGCATGAAATTATTGCTTATTTGGAAGAGGAAGCAGTTCCTCACAGAAAACCTCCACGCCCTCTAGAAGAATTTGAACTCCAGAATGGTGTGTTGTATCATGTGAAAAACTTACCTGATCGAATTGTGAGCCAACTTGTGGTTCCTCGACAACTTCGAAGAAGTGCATTAACATTAGCCCACTCTTCCCCAATTGCCGCTCACCCTGGTGTATTTAGAACATTTGTCAAACTTAAGGACATGTTTTATTTCCCAAATATGCTTCGTGACGTCAAGGAGTATGTTGCAGCCTGTGAGGACTGCCAACGACGAAAAGGAAGCCCAAGAAAGGCTCCTCTTGCAAAGCCGCCGGATGTCTCAGTTCCTCTTGAGAAAATAAGTGCAGACTTGATTGAGCTAGGGAGATCTGAGGCTGGTTATCGTTACTGTCTGACCATCATTGATCATTTAACTCGTTACGTCCAAATTGTTCCATTGAAAACCAAGGAAGCCGACTCTGTAGCTGATGCGATGTTCCGAGAATTCATTACGATCTTTGGTCCTCCTCGCCTTATACAAACTGATGGGGGATCTGAATTTAATAATCGGCTCTTTAAGGAATGCTGTCGACTACTGCAGATAAAGACAACCTTGACAACTGCTTATCATCCTCAGGCTAATGGGATGATAGAAAGAACAAACAGAGTAGTTAAGGATGCAATTGCATCCCTTGCAAATACAACACCTACTCGATGGGAGCAGCTTATCCCTCAGGTGAGGCTGGCTCTTAACAGCGCCATTCATCGTAGTACAGGAGATCAGCCTTTATACTTAATGACAGGTCATCATGGTCATTTTCCTGTTGGATTAACCAACGATCTTGTCTACAATTCAGAGTCATCTAGAGCCTTTTATAATGCTCTCAATATAGCTCGTAAAGTAGCCCTCGAAACTACAAGAACCGCAAGGGAACAGTGGACACGAGATTACGATAAGCGGTCTGCCAAACCAAAGGCATTAGCTGAAGGAGATCTCGTCTTATATAAGAATCGAGTTCGTAAG
>NC_061820.1:22866280-22868780 GCF_019202785.1 Penaeus chinensis | reverse complement strand
ATGTATGTATATAAATATACACATATCTATATGCATATATATGTATATATATGCATATATATACATACATATATATATATATATATATATATATATATATATATGCATACAGATACATATATATATATATATATATATATATATATATATATATATATATATAAGCATATATTTTTGTATGTATATATATATTCATATATATACATATATATATGTATATATATACGTCTATATATATGCATATTTATACATATATATGCATATATATATACATATATTTATATATATATATATATATATATACCCACACACACAAATATATTTGTGTCTGTATGTATGTGTATATATATGTATGTATGTATGTATGTATGTATGTATGCATACATGTATGTATGTACGTGTATGTGTATGCGCGCGCGCACACACACACACACACACACACACACACACACGTACCCCCCCCCCCCACACACACACACACACGTACCCCCCCCCCCCCCCCCCCCACACACACATATACATACATATACAAATATATATATATATATATATATATATATGTATATATACATATATACATATATATGTATGTATAATTACTCTTTGATATTAACACAAATTTTCTTAATTCGCCCTTGAACCTGTTCCAAAAGTTTAATTACTGATCAGAGGAATGTTATTACAAACTAAGAGATCGGCTCAACTTCTATATTGTCAAACTTTGTCCCGAAAGCAGATTCCAACATAAAGGTGGGATGATATCAAATATGAAATTATTATTATTGCTTATCAATTGCAAAATTGATGTCTATAGTTTAGCATTACAATATCTTTAATCTGCTTTGTTACATTTTTTTTTTTTTCTGAAGTTGTCTGTTGTCTTCTTCTGCCATTCTGGTTTTAATCTTTTTTTTTTCTTTTTTTTTTTCAGAAAATGTCTAAAATCAAATCGCCTCGTCTCCCTGCTATCATTCCCTCGTGCACTCCACGACAAGTTGGTGCTTTTCTTGCCGGATGTACGAGAAAATTAAATCATTAGCTTGAGAAGTTATCAGCATTCTTTACTGGCAATATTTTTTGGGTAATATATTTATTGTTATATAATCACTGCTCTATATCAGATCACATTTATAAATAAAATGATTCAACGACGCAAGTATCATCTATGAAATAAACATTCTTTTGAATTATTAAGATTTATGGGAGATGAAGTGTCATGGCGGGAAGGTTAGTTATCGGCTGAAAAATCGTCATAGGATTTTTTATTCAATATCGGGTTGTACAACAAAATGCGCACAACAAAAATAGTTTTATTTTAGTACGTTGGTTTTATGCTGTGATATTTTTGGTGAGCTCTGGCTGACTCTTGATAAAAGATCTGTAATATATAATATATTAATAAAGACTAAATACACTGTAATGGGTTTTTGTTTCTTATCCTTTTTGGATAGGCCTAGGCAACAGAACACGCACAAATACGCACATGCACGCAGCCGCACACACATAATTTCTATTTTCATTCACGCTACAGATTTAGCGACTGTCACCAGGCGACCGAGCAACGATGTACATACAGAAACAGACTCAACCATTTGGAAAATTCAAGTTTCGTCTTCTTATCTTGCAAGTCTTTCACCGTACCGATGGTAATAAATTATTTTTCTCAGATGTCTTTCGGTATTTGTTTGTTGCATATTAATTCATTTAATCACACATTCCATTGTCTGATTTTGGTTCCATTTTCATTACTTTTATGTGAATTCATATTCTGGAATGTTTGTATGCTACATATGAACTCTCATTGCATGTAGAAAAAAAAAAAGGTGATGTGATTTTTTGCATTCTGCCTGAACTTAAGTAAATAATATGCCCTACTGAAGTTGATGTGTAAAATAGAAGACTATGGTAATACTTAGATTTCCGTATGGTATGCAATGTGGTTAAGTGATTTATATTAAGGCTGATGTGAAGCGATGAATTGGTTGCCTGAGTAGTGTTACCTGCTTGCAAGCATCCTCGTTTACAGCTGCCGCCGCTGGCCTGCCTTATACGGAAAAGGGAGCAGCTATGCATAACCCTTCCTGCCGGTTGATGGTGTCTCTCGTGGCAACCTTGCGGTCCCAGGCTAAACTGTGGGAGATCTCGGAGCAGCAGAAGGCCCTAAAAGTATGGAGCAGTCCAGCGGTGTGTGCACGTCCCTTGGCTCAGTACCAATTCCTGCCCCTCATCCCCCAAGGGTTAATGGGTGTCTTGGGGGAGGTGGGTCTTGCCAGTTCCCCCCACATATATAAACTCCTGGCAGCAAACTATATCAATGCCTCCGGGCTAGTACAGTGGTAACGTGTCGGCCTCTCATTCGAGGGGTCGGCGGTTCGCGCCCCGCCCAGGCGCGAGAAGTTGCAATTGTCGCCTGGAGGTTACTGCTGTGGCTGGGTACCACGGCGGGTAAGGACTAAGACGAGTCAGCACCAGCTGACACGTTAGCGAGTCACAGGCCGGG
>NC_061820.1:22856280-22858780 GCF_019202785.1 Penaeus chinensis | reverse complement strand
GCATTTATAATAATGATAGAAAAATATTAATAAATAACCAGGATATTGACACTGAATACAATCACAACTATACTATATTTTCACAGATAGGTGTACAACAGAGAGAGAGAGAGAGAAAGAGAGAGAGAGAGAGAGAGAGAGAGAGAGAGAGAGAGAGAGAGAGAGAGAGAGAGAGAGAAAGTTATTCGTTTCCTTTCAGTATGTTTACAGTATTTCTGTACTATGCTGTATTAACGCAGTGACAATGCAAATATGTCCATATTTTACCATGAATAACGTTCAAGAAAGTACTTCTTTACCTCTGTTATTATTCGCGAGGCTAATGTATTCTAAGATCAGGGATATTTAAGAAAGCAGCCTTCAAACGTCATGCCTAAGTATTACTATTGTTGACTTTATAATAGTTTTATTTCCTCCAAATAATACTAAACGCACATCCCCCCAAAAGTAGCATATAGTAGCGAGTGTCATTAAGAGGAGAGCTGTTACATGCTTCAAGTACAAAACCCAAACTGCAGTAAGTTGGCTCGCAAACTATATTGCCAAAATGCATCAGTTTATATTTCACAATTAAAAATCCCACATAATACCTCAGAACGTGTACAGCAAGCCTTGAAAAGATACCACACTAATTCACACTAATCATGTTATGGACTCGAAAGCCAACTTAATCTGGTATATTAGCTGACTACATTACGCAGCTAACATCAGTTACACATGGTTCAGGAGTGCAGCTTTATTAGTTGTATTTGTCTGTTTATTGAAAGATTATTCATAAGGCCAATGAAAAACGTGGAGTAACCCAAAGTGTTGTCTCATATTCATATTGGTGACAAGCCGTAGGCAAGCATCTGTGAAATGGTTGTGTGGCGTATCCTATGTGCAATGGCTCTTACCAAGGACAGCTGTCCAGAAAGACCAGTTGTATTTCACTCGACCTGTGTGCATTCAAGACTCGAGTATTTAGTCGCATTTCCTTCAGTTGCAGCTGTTGGCCACAGCAAGTTCATTATGTAACTTTAACTTATTGTGAAGATCCGCAAAGGACATGAATACCATCTCAGTGTGCTAAAATTCTAAAACTGACGAAAACCGTCTTGGGAATTAGCATCATGATGGATTTATAGTCGGGAGGGTACGTTTCAAGATCGTGCAATACGTCTCGCAGATCTCGTGCTGGGAGCTGTTACTATGTTTAAGTGGCTATATTCAGCCTTAACTCAATATATACGAAGTCGGAGACTAGGTTACCAAGTTAAAGCAACATTATTCCGCCGTAAAAAGTAGGATTACAGCAGTTTATGTCCTCTACATGTTGGCCTTTTCTACTGGGAAACATATCATTAAATACATGATGACGATGATGATGATTATATGATAATGATATGACAATGATAACAATGACAATAATGATGATGGTGATAACAATAGTAAAAATAATGATAGTGATAAAGATAATAATGATAATAATAATAACACCTATTATGAAAGTAACTGTAATTGTCATTAGTGTTTGTATTTATGATAAGGAGAACATAAATTTTAGTAATAATTATTTTTATTTATTTTTTATTATTATAACTATTTCTATCCTTATTATTATTATTATTTTTATCATTATTATTATTATTATTGTTATTATTATTATAACTATTATTTATATTATTATAGTGATAATGAAAATTATACCAAAAAGGATAATAATAATAATAATAATGATAATGATAATGATAATGATAATGATAATGATAATGATAATGATAATAATAATAATGATAATAATAATAATAATAATAATAATAATAATAATTATAATGACAATGCTGATAATGAGGATGATGATGATAATTATAATAGTAATAATAATAATAATAATAATAATAATAATAATAATAATAATAATGATAATGACAATGCTGATAATGATGAAGATGATTATAATAGTAATAATAATAATAATAGTAGTAGTAAAAATAATAATAATAATAATAATAATAATAATGACAGTATTGATAATGATAATGATAATGATAACCATAATTGTAATAATAATAATAATAATAATAATATTAATAATAAAGTAATAATAATAATGACAATACTGATAATGATAATGATAACCATAATAATAATAATGACAATAGTAATAATTATAATAATGATAATAATGATAATGATAATGATAATAATAATTTCTTATTATTATAATTATTATTGGTGTTATTGTTATCATTATTGTTTTATTAGTATTATTATTATTATCATTATTATTATTATCAAAATTATTTTTATCTCATCATCATTTTCAGTTTTTATTATCATTACTAATATTAGTACAAGAAGACAGAAAAAGGGATTATAAAGTACCCGGGAAGACTTATACTGCATATGGGCCTTCATAAGGTCGGTCTGTTTACACGTAAGACCATATGTGTTGCTTTATGATTTGATTTGTATTGTTTGAAATAAATGGAGTAATTTTAAGAATATCAGCTGCACA
>NC_061820.1:22846280-22848780 GCF_019202785.1 Penaeus chinensis | reverse complement strand
ATGATAATGATAATGATAATGATAATAATGATAATAATAATATTGATAATAAGTATAATAGTAAAAGAAGATAAAATTGATGATAGTAATGAAAATAATAACCATAGTAATAACAATAAGAATGATATTGGTAGTAGTAATGATAATGATAATATTAATAAGAAATATTATAAGAATAATGATAATAATAATAACAACAACTTATAAAATAATAATGATGATAATAATAACCATAATGATTATAACGGTATTCATAATAACAGTAATAATAATAGTCATAAAGATAACAATCATAATGGCAATAATAATAAAATAATAAAGTGATAATAATCAAACAAGTAATAATAAAAAGACTTACATCAAAATAATAAGTAAAAAATAACAATTATTATAGTAATAATAATAATAATAGTAATGATAATAACAATAATCATAAAAAAAAAAATATATATATATATATATATATATATATATACATATATATATATATATAAATAGCAATAAGAAGGACAATGATAATACCAGTACCAATAGCACTAATAATGATAATGATAATGATAATCACTAATATAATAGTGACAATAATAGAATAATAATAATGATAATAATAATATTAATAAAAATAATAATGATAATAATAATATTAATAATAACAACGATAATAATAATAATAATGATAATAACAATAATAATAATAATAATATTAATAATAACAACAATAATCATAATATCATAATGATGATAATAATGATAATCACTATTATAATAGTGACAATAATAGAATAATAATAATGATAATAATATTAATAATAATAATAATAATAATAATAATAATAATAATAATAATAATAATAATAATAATGATGATAATAATGGTAATACTAATAATGATACTGTTGATAATCATAATAATATTAATAAGAATAATAACAACAACGATAATGATAAAAATGATAATGATAATAACAATGATGATAATAATAATGATTACAATAATGATATTAATGATAATGATAATAATAATAATAATAATAATGATAATAATAATGATAATGATAATGATAATGATAATGACAATGATAATAATACTAACAAAAAGAAAAAGTAATCAATATCATTAATATGATTATTTTGATAATGATAATAATAAAGATAATCACAATAATGATAGTGGCAATAATAATAATAATAACAATAACAATAATAATAATGATAACAATAATTATCACAATAATGATAATAATAATAATAATAATTACAATAATGATAACAATGATATTAATGATAATAATAATAATAATAATAAAATAATAATGATACTAATAAGAATAATAGAAAAATAATAACTGATATTATAATAAAGAATTGATTATTATAATAATGATAACAATACTGATAATGATATTGATATTAATAATAATATTAATGATGATAATAGTAATTATGATAATAATAATAAGGGTAATAATAACAGCAACAGCAACAACAACATTAATAACAATAACAATGACAATAAAGATAGTACTAATAATAATAGTAACATTTTTTTTCTCCTATGCCATATAATCCCGCTTAAGTTGCAGGGTTGGGTGCCCTCGTCCGCGGCTTCCATTGCTGCCTGAAATGCACATCTTCTGTGACTTGGAAATGGCGCATATTTCCTTTGATATTTTCTTCCCATCTTTCTCTCTTTCTTTTTTTTCTTTTTGTTTTTAGTTCTTCCTCTCGGTTTTCTTCCCTTTACATTTCCAAACATTGCTCTCTTCACTGGATTCCGATCATCCATTCTCATCACATGACCATACCACCTCATTCTGATCTCTCGTACCTGTTCTTTGATGTCTATTACACCTAACTCCTTCGTGATATCCTCAGTGTAAGTCCCCTTATTCTGGTCAGCATTCTCCTCTCCGTTGTCTCCAGTTGCGTTTAATCTTCGTCACGCACTGTCCACGACCCTGCACCATATAGAAGGACAGGATTTACAATGGTTTTTGTATACCTTTATCTTCAACTTTCTTGGCATTTTCCTATCACTGATGACACCAGACAGCTCTCTCCATTTCGCCCAGGCTGCTGTCACCCTTGCTTTTACTGCTGATTCTGAGCCGCATTACTCGGAGTCTTGTTACACCTTAGGTACTTGAATTGGTCCACCTGTCTCAAGCTGGCATTGTTTCGGTTTCTAATATGATCATTATAAAAATAACGGTAATGATATGATAATGATAATAGTAATTATGATAATATTGATGGTAATAACAATAATAATAATAATAGTAATAATAATAATGATAATAATGATAATAGTAATAATTATGGTAATTAATATTAATGATAATAATGATAAAAACAGTAATTACAATAATAGATGATAACAATAGTAATTATGATAAGAATAAGTATAACAATGATAATGATAATAACAAAAATGATTATTGTAATTATAAAGATAATGAGAGTAATATTAATAAAAAAGATAATAATAACAATAATTATG
>NC_061820.1:22803780-22806280 GCF_019202785.1 Penaeus chinensis | reverse complement strand
TTGTTGTTTGTTCTTGTGTTTTCCAAAGGTATCCTATGATCCCGTGATCGGCAAAAATCTGCAGATAATTTTATCATTCAAACTAATTTCGAACATACATTTAGCAGGAATATAGATAGAACCAAGGTCAACATACATGCTCAAAAGGGCTTATTTTAGGATAGCTTCAAATGAGATAGTGTTCTATACAAATAACGATAACAAGTAATCCAGATAAGCAAATGAAGACACACAACATCATCAAACTGGCACATAAACTGGCTTAGAATGGCTTATGGTTGAATGTATTTGTTTCTTTCATGCAGCTTGTCCATGTCATATCCAGTATTATTTAAAATGCTCTTACATATCCAAATCACTGGCAAAACATTGAGGAGGAAATCCATGTGCATGTGTGTGTATGCGTGTAAGTGTGTATGTGTATGTGTTGTGTGTACATGTATGCTTTTATACATTTAATATCAAAACGACAAATATATTTCATAATTCGATTTTGTATAAACTCATACAACCTGGCGTTGATTACTGGAATATATATAAATGAATATGTGTGTGTGTGTGTTTGTGTGTACATGTATGTATATATATAAGTGTATATATATTTATATATATTTATATATATATATATATATATATATATATATATATATATACGTGTGTGTGTGTATGTGCATATATATGAATATATATATATATATTGAGAGAGAGAGAGAAAGAGAGAGAGAGACAGAGAGACAGACAGACAGAGACAGACACAGAGAGAGAGAGAGAGACAGACAGACAGACAAACAGTCTATGTGTGTGTGTCTTGGCTGACCTGAGATCCAACCACCCGTATTAATAAATACTGCAAGGCCAGAGGAATTGGCACAGAAGGCTGAGTTCTGTCCCCAGATGCGGGCAAGCCAGCTAGAGGGAACTCGCCCTTCTGACCTTGCTGGCTGCTCCTCCATGGGGCAGAGCTGGCCGAGTCTGTCAAAGGAAAACCATCCTTTTGTTCTTCCCCATCTGCCCCACCAGAGGGCGATTGCCTACCAGTCTGTTCCTCAAAGAGAAGGCTGCCTATACATCTACCCTCCAGGGGGCGGAGCCTACGCGAAGTTGACCTGAATCTTTAACCAATCCTTTTCTTTCCTTGGCGACGCTGCGACAACTTAGGTCACCGCAGACGGCGTCAGGACCCACCGGAACACCAAATCTGCTTCCTTCCACGGTAACGATACTGCTTTATCATTTGAACTGACATCAAAGGCAATTTTCTTATCTTGTTATATTTAGGACTAACTTTGTTATACTTGTAATTATGTAATGTATATGTATTTTGACGTTTGTATTAAACAATCAAACCTCGTTTACATGCGTTTCTGGCACTCATTTAATTTATGCGAAGGTTTAAGGTTATCACAAATTTATGACACTATTCATGTATGCGCACACACGCACACGCACGTGCACATACACACGCACACGCACACGCACACGCACGCACACACACACACACACACACACACACACACACACACACACACACACACACACACACACACACACACGCACACACGCACGCACGCATGTACATACACAAACACGACACACACCTCATGATATGACATGAGGGTCAACACCGAAATTGGATTTAGGCAACGGGACCGCGTCGAGGGGGAAAGGAATCCCTTCAGCAGCCCAGCCTCTCTGCTTTTGCATACTCTGTCGAAAGCAATATAGTAAAAATCCCACTGGCAACTGAATACCAATCGCGCTCCTGAAATTGATTCGGAATCCACAATCCATAATACTAATGGGGCTTCGGGTCTTCGCATCCGGAACTTTCCCGTCGACAAACGAGCGGTTTCAATCATGTGCATTGTTCCTGTGATTTTCCTTTTTCTTCTTTCTTGCTTCGCACATTCTTCTTTTTCTTCTTTCTTGCTTCGCACATTCTTCTTTTTCTTCTTTCTTGCTTCGCACATTCTTCTTTTTCTTCTTTCTTGCTTCGCACATTCTTCTTTTTCTTCTTTCTTGCTTCGCACTTTTTTCTTCTGCCTTTATTTCGTTCCACACCTTCTTTGTTTCTTCCTTCGCCGTGTTCCCATTACGAAGGCGAATATTGCGAGGTTCGAGAGGCATTTGACCATTACAAGGCTGGAAATGGAAGAGATATTTCACGACTTCATTTACTCTTTCTTTTTGTTGTTCATTTACCTTTACTTCCCTTTTCTCTATTTTTTACTCGATAAGATCTTATTGAAGGGATTTCTTGGTATCAATTACAAAGAAAATAGTACGAATGATAATAAAGATGTTGATGACCGTAATAATCAGAATAATAATAGTGATGACAATAATCAGGATAAGATAATAACGCCGATAGCTGTAGCAACGGATAATAATGTATTATTAATGATAATAATGATGATAATAATAATATTGATAGTAATGATGATTAAAATAATGGATATTGTTATGATCATGATAATGATAATATGATAAGAATAATAAC
>NC_061820.1:22776280-22778780 GCF_019202785.1 Penaeus chinensis | reverse complement strand
ATGAGGCGGCACGTGCCGTACACTGGCTATTATTATGTTTACCCCGTTTGTTGCTACCTCATTTGCCTTTAGTTCCTCTATGGGGTCTTGCTTAGTCTTAAACTTCTTCATGACAATTATTTTCTTTTGATAATATTGCTATTCTCCAAATATCATCGCCTATGGAGGGATCCAGTTTGGATTCAGGGATGCATACCACACCTGGTTTAGCTTCAACTATTGCATCTAGTTCTAGTAACTTCGAAGATAAACCATCTATATTTGTATAAGATATTTTTTTCAGCCCTTTGTTCATTTTTGTTTTTTACGCCTCCATTTTTCTGCTGCATTTCTTTATCTTTGTTCATATTTTCTCTTATCCAGATTTTCTTATATTCTTTTTTAGTGGCCAGGACTTTAGCTTTCTTTAATACATATTTCAGATTACAGTTTTCATTTGCTTATTCATGAATGTCACTTTTAAAGGGCGGTTTTTTCCCGTTTCGAATAATCCCAACTTCTTATGAGATGTGATTTTCTGCTCCGAGAATTCGGGATTTATGACCTTGAGAATACTGGCGATCAATTTCTTGTCTTTGTTGTATCGTTTGATTCCACCTTCTACAACTTTTTCTTCACGTCCCAATGTCACTTTATCCTTGTCTATATCAGCCAAGTTAGCAATATTCCTTGCGTGTTGCCCAAAGTCTGACTTTAATTAATTTTCTGTACCGTCTCTATAAGCTATGTCTTTGTTTCCCCTTTTGTGATCATGATATTTTTTTTCCTAACTTTTTTTCCATTTCATTTACGGTTTCCTTTATCTTCAAATACACCTGTACAAATTGCTGTCATTTTTTTTTTTTTTTTTTTGCCTTTTCCTTTATTTGGCAAATGACTTTCAATCTACTTAACATTTTTCTCTACTTTGATTACTTCTTCAACTTTTCCTTGTAGATTCATTGCTTCCATTGAACTAGCCTTGCCAATCTTGATCTCTCTTTCCAACATTTCCTCGAGTTCCTTAATTTTCATGCCAGACTTCTCAGTAATCCCTCTCTAAATCATTCACCAATTCCTTCAAATTTACGCTTCCTTCATGGATTTTCAAATATTCTCCTACCAAGCTGTCTACCTAATTATATAAATAATTATCTATGTATGTGTGTGTGTACATACATATATATATATATATATATATATATATATATATATATGTGTGTGTGTGTGTGTGTGTGTGTGTGTGTGTGTGTGTGTGTGTGTGTGTGTGTATGTATATGTATAATAAGAATGAATGTGTCTATTTATATATATGTATGTATATATATATATATATATATATATATATATATATATATATATTCCTTTTTTTAAGTAATAAGAAACATACGAGTTTCAAGGTAAGATAACTGAGAAACTGCAAACAAAGCTTCTCTGAAAGAATGTCCACCTGACTTATGAATGCCTTATGCTTCGCAAGGTCGATTGAACGAGGGAGCTACATGACCATGGCCGTGTGGCTCTTTAATTATTCACTTGCCCTAACAACCAATGTCGCAGAGCATCGACTTGCAATGTACGTAATATTGAAATGATAATTGTGTTAGGATGCAGGATCGATGAAGTTTATGTTTATGTTTATGATAATGTATATGTTTATAATTTCTCGTACATAGCAAACGCACAAAATGTTTATGATACTGATTACATGCATTGATATATATATATATATATATATATATATATATATATATATATATATATATATATATATGTGTGTGTGTGTGTGTGTGTGTGTGTGTGTGTGTGTGTGTGTGTGTGTGTGTGTGTGTATATGCATATATATACATATATATATACACACACACACACAAACATATATATATATATATATATATATATATATATATATACACACACATATATGTGTGCGCGTGTGTGTGTGTGTATATATATGTATACCATGTATGTATGTAGGTAGGTAGGTATGCATCCAAAGCGCATATTTGCTCACCTATACACCCTCTACATTAGTAATGACAAAATAGCAATAGGATTACCTGCAGCGCCGACTCGCACTCAGAGCTGCAAGCCGCATCCCCCCCAAGCCACTGCACCGGGGCGACGAGCTGCGTCTTCAGGCGTTGGCATCAGACGGGGATGATCTCCAAAGGCCCTGATAATAACTTCCGGGAAACGGGTACTGGTGAGGTCAGAAAAAAAAAGACGATTCGGTTTCTTTAGGATAAATTTTTTAATTTATCGTAAATTTTGCCTTTGAGTTCTATAATACTGGTATTGCATAAAGTTTTTCATTAATTTCTTAAATTTGATATTTGTTTCAGTATGATTGTTCACAAAAAAAAAAAAAAAATGAAATACTCAGCTTGACTCGTTTATAACGTTCCAAAAGTGGAAGTCTTTTACTGGAGAAACACAGACAATTGAAAATAACCGTAGATGTACAGGCACTTATATCCTCTCTACTCTAAAATAACACGCAAAAGTAGTGTTAGAAATT
>NC_061820.1:22708780-22718780 GCF_019202785.1 Penaeus chinensis | reverse complement strand
CCCGGGCTTCCAAACCAGGTAAGAAGGAAGAAAATCCTCAGTTCATTAAGGAAATCTTCTCTGGTAAATCTGAAAGTATTTCAAATAGCAAATACCTAGTAGTGAAGACCATTTATGGAGTATTAATCATGGATCTTAATATTTTTAAAATACGTCCAAAGATAGTTGAGGTGTGGTAACATGATCCTCGCATAACCCCACAGCAAGATGGTAGCCTGATAGTCGAGGTTTCGTCATCAGACGAGAGTGAACGTCTGCTTGCGATATGCGATATTCCTGGGGCTCAAGTCTCATGTTCTAACAAAACATTCAATCACTGTAAGGGAATTGTCTTTTCCCGAGACCTGATGAGTCCTGAGGAGAAATTGTTAGAAAAACTAAAAAAAAATTAATGTAGTGGCAGTAAAACATTTTAAGAAAATTGATAGTTTGGATCAGTCGACACCAGCTCTCCTTCTAACCTTTGAAACGTTAGTCCTTCCAGAATCAGTTAAGTTGGTATGGTACCACCTCAAGGTAAAGCCATATGCGATACTTCCACAGCCAGGGTTATAAGCATGGAGCCAACTCTTGCCGTTTTAAGGAAAATGGACAACCAAGAGTGTGTGCAAAGTGTGGTACAACAGGTCATGAAGGAGATGACAACTGTCCAGGTTCAATATGCTGTTACCACTGGAAAGAAACTCATGAAGCTTATTCAAATCAATGTAAAAGTTTGAAAAAAATATTTGCACATGAAGAAAGTTAGTTTTCTAAAGGCAAAGCGACTTGCCTGTGAACTGTTTGCACAGCCAGGAAGTTCTTTGCCTCGGTTATAGCCCGTCCTCCTTCCCGCCATCTCTTGCCCTCCAATACTTCTAACACCACACACTCTGCCACTACCTTTGAACCTTAGTCCTCAAATGCTGAAACTGTCTCTGGTGAGTAGTTCCACCAGAAATGGAGTAGGAGTGAGGGGTCAACTGAGGTGACTCCTCTTTCCAAAGTAAGCTGTTGCAAATGAGCTAGCTAAATCCATGGCAGTGATCTCTTCTGGAGCATCTTACACTGCCTGATGCTCCACTCTTCGGGCTGAACAGGAATGAAACCCAATGTCATTCTACAGGAGGACTGCAGCAGAACTTCCAACTTGCCATTTTTGCAGCTCTGTCCTAAGACTGCCCAAGGAAGTGACAATATTTCATACCAAATGATATCTCACTTACCAAAGAGGTCCCAACATTTCCTATTAGACCTATCCAATAGGATCTATATGGAGGGTACAGTGCCATCCACATTGAAAGAACCTATAATCATTCCTCTCCCTAAACCTGGCAAGAATGCTTCTACACCAGGGAATTACAGACCAGTTTGTCTTACCAGCTGCATCTGCAAGTTGGAGGATAACGTAGTAAACTTCAGGTTGACATAGCTGCTAGGAAAGGAAAACGTGCTGACCCCATATAAATACAGGTTTAGAAAATTGACATCGACCACAAATGCACTTGTGAGGTTGGAAAAAGCTATACAGAATTATTTTCCTCAGCAACGTCACACCTTTGAACCTGAAAAGGCTTACAATACTACTTGGAAGCATGGCATACTCATGAAACTGTGTGACATCGGTTTAAGAGGAGCATTACCTATCTTCATACGAAGCTCCCTGGCTGACAGGAAGTTTAGAGTGAGGGTGGGAAACAGTTTCTCTAACCTGAAAGATCAGCAGGAAAGGATCTCACTAGACAATGTCTTAAGTATGACCCTGTTTGCCATTGCTATAAATGACATCGTAAATGTCGTTCCAAGTGCTGTCTCATGTAATCTTTACACTGTACTTCTCAGGAGGAAGCTTACAATATGTGCAAGGACACATGCAGACTGCAATAAATCAGGTTGTGCAGTTGGAAAGATCTGAATTTGAATCTCAGTAAGGTTCTGGCTGTTGAAACTCCCTAATTCCCCCCTTGGACCAATCAAGTCTAGCTGGATTTAGTTGGAATTGGGAAAGAGGAGAGATCCGAAGCAGAGGTGAGAGAGATATTTCTTCAGAACGCTTCTAAGTACCAAGAATCAGATGCAGTATATACTGAAATCTGAAAATGGAGAGGGCTTTTCACAAGTAAGCAGAAGGAAAACTGCCTGTGGCAGTCTTTCTCTAGCAGCCTCAATCTTCACTGCAGAGTTACATGCCATCCTTGCAGCAGTCAAGACAACTAGAAATCTTATGAACCATTCTGTTGTAATGTATTGTAGCTCTCGTGGTGCCTTGCAAGCAGTCAAGAGCTTAAACTTATCACATCCAGTAGTGAGGGAGGTCCAAGATTGACTTATACTGATGTCAGCATACAAGAAATTAATTCTGTGTTGGCATGTTGATTTCAGTGGGAATGAGAGAGCTGATCGGAAGGCCAAGGCAGCTGCTCTCGGCACTGCAAGGCTTGTTTTCCTCTCCTACACACTGACTTGAAACCCAGCAAGAGGTTAGAGATGACCTTGGGAGTTGAGTAACCAGCATCCATCCCAACCGACAAGTAGAAGTTGTATTAACAAGACTAAGATTCGGGCACACAAGGCTGACTCATAGGCTGATGATGCTAAAAGTGAAGTACGCTGTGAACAAGCCAAGAGCCATTAACGGTCACATATAGTGGAAAGATGTGCAACATTTTCAGACCAAAGACGTATTTGTCTCCCCCCTATACACTGAAAAAATAATTGAGGGAGGATTGTGACATAGTTAAATATGATAATGCATAATGTTAATGCAATAATTGTATACATTTAGAGCTTGATGTTTCTGCTTTATTTTATTATCATTATTTATGTTATTTATATTGATATTTTTTTTTAATGTTTTAAATATTTTAACATTTCAATATAACAAGGTGTTCACCGCTAATGACCTTAGCTATTGACGCGGCAAATGATTTTAAATAATCAAACAATTAGCTACATTTTAAAAGATACAAATTCACAGTGCATTTGCCAGTAGCACCATTCTTTTTATTTGAGCCTTCTAAATAAAAATCCACGATGATGTTCTGTTTTCTATTATCAAATAATCATGATGGCAGCTCTAAACGAGATGCAGCCGACTTTATTTTTCCTAAAGAGAGAGTTATACATTTGGTTCTTTTCATCAAATCTAGCCAGACATACAGTCAGTTGGCTTGATAATTTCTTAACAGCTGGCCAAGCCAGACATATTGGCAGGTTCCACTTGAAAAAGGGACTAACTTTTTAAGGAGAAACGCTATAACAGTGATAAGAAACTCACAGTCAAGAGAAACACTGCAGTTATGTTTAGAGAAACGCTATAAAATTACTTAACATTACAGCAATGTTAAGAGAAACCCTTCATCATTGCTAAGGGAGACACTGGTACATTTTTTGGCAATGTTTAATTTCATATATCATTATTAAGTGATAAGGCGCGAGCGCGCGCACACACACACACACACACACACACACACACACACACACACACACATATGTATATATATACAAATTCATATGTATATATACACATATACGTATATGTATGTGTATATATATATACATATATACACATATATTTATATAAACATTCTTATATATAATATATATATATATATATATACATATATGAATATATACTTATGAATATACATAATGTGTATATGTATGTATATATATATATATATATATATATATATATATATTTATAAATGTATGTGTTTGTAAATATATATACATATATAAATGTGTATATATATATATATATATATATATATATATATATTTATATATATATATATATATTTATATATATATATTTATATATATATATATATATATATATATATATATATATATTTATACATATACATATATGTGTGTGTATATATATATATATATATATATATATATATACATATATATTATATATACAAATATATATTTATACATATATATGTACAGTATATATATGTATATATATATATGTATAAATATGTATATCTAAATATATATATATATATATACATATATATTACAAACACATACATATATTAACAAACACATACATTTATATATATATATATATATATATATATATATATATATATATATATATATGAAATTTAACATAAAGATACCCATCTCTTTAGGTGTTTATTTCCAGTCTTTAACTCATAACATGCTTTCTGTTACAGCGGTGAAGGTGCAGTTAGGTATGAAAATAGAACTAGTGGAGTGTCGAATACTGATGTTATACTTGAATGGCTGCAACTTATGGGCAGATGCCTCATCGTATGACGTCGGAGATCTGTGGAAACGGCTCCTATACCAGGACGATCCCAAATGGAGACTTCCATTTTGGAAGATCACCGTATTATTTTTTGTCAGCTAGCCCAAGATGTCAAGATCAGTGTTGGGTATGTGGACAAAATCATTCATGACCCATCTGCATATAAGAAAGTTGTCTGCTCGATGAGTTCCTAGGCTATTCACACCTTTCCATCTTTCCAGAAGCAGGAACGAGTTCCAAGGCTCTTTAAATCATGTGCCAAGGCAAGGTCATGCTCACAGTCTTTTGGTCTCAGCATGGAGTAGTACTTCAATTACAGGCGCTTATTAGGTTTCATTACGGGAGGCTATCAAAACCAAGAGGCACGGAATGTTAACCAAAGGTCTGTTCACAACTCTCACACTGCCCAGATGGAAGCATGTTCGTGAATGCGCGAGCGCATTCACGAACATATAATAGATAATTAAGATGTTTTTACGGCCCATTTATGTTATTGCTTTACTATTTAACCAAAGTTTATATCCAAATATCTTTTATAATGCATTTTCGACCAAGCCTGTCAACTGAAACCTACCTTTTTTCATTTGAGTGACTAAAGACCTTGCTTACCAGCTCAGGAAAGTTATAATCACCCTCACTATCAGAAACTTCGAGTTAGATTCCGCTCAAACATTCAGTAGAATTCTAAAGACTGAATTAAGTCTGGATCAACATAATGAGACCATCCCTTCCATCTTGAGGATTAGTTTTAAGAAAGCAATGATGATAATGCCAGGATTTTCTTCCATTTTCGGAGGTAAATTTGAATGCTATAGTTCGATTTTTGTGCAAACGAATGGGTAGTGGACAATCTTTACATAGAAAAAAATGAATACTTAAATCAGTGTATTGACAGGAATTCGGATTGTGCCTAACGATTACCCACGCTTGTTAAATATCAAGAAAATGTTTAGTTTTGATCGTATAGTAACTAGTGACGACGCCAATCAAAAACCAAACACTGGTAAGATTTTCAAGGTTCCGATTACACCCTCAAAACAAATATGCTGTCACTGTAACGTGTAAGGAGTGTAACAATATGTCATATGTTCTCACAATATAGAAAGAAATCTATTGGCCCCTTAAATAATTAGGAATATTATTAGAAAAAAATCAAATTATAATTTGTATTTATTCAAGTGATTATCAGTCTCCATCTGAATCACCGAATTAACCAACACAATTATATTTCTTCCAATAATCTATTAATATATTCCTTATTTACCACATAAGTTACTAGGTTGCAACAAAGAATAATTACGAAAAAATATAAAGGTATGTAATCACCAAGATGACAAAGATAATGAGTGATAAATTAATTGTACACGGTATTTATTTTCCCTTAAAATCGTGATACGTCTTGCTTCAGTACTAAAAGTTTTACGAATATTCCGCAATAATTCCACAAAATCACACCAAAATACTCCTGCCTTGCATATGGAAGACACTTAGTGGCTGTTGTGAGTGGACACAATTTTAGTCATTGGAATCTAAACATTTTGGGGTTATTGTAGCCATCAAAAGAGTGCCGACGCCTCTTGAACATGTTCGGTGCCGGAGTACTTGATGGCGCCGGGAAACAACAAATTCGTAACGCATTAGGAATGAATGGCAGTTTGTCTTCAATAAAGGTAATCGGGGCCTCGTTTACACATAACACATATACATGGAAAGCATAATGAATACATTGGGTAATCGAACGGTTAATTAATAGTCCCATTAATAATTTCTATTAAAATCTTATCACTCTCCGAAGTCATATTATTTTAATGAATAAGAGTGAAGGAATTTGGAAATATATGAATATAGGAATAAACGACATTTATGATTACAGAATATTGATCTACAAGGACTACCTCCCTGAAAGGAAGCCGTCTTTCACGACGACATGAATATAATGCAGGTATACAAGGAGAACATAGTATAATGTGTTTAGTGCTGCGTGATATGTAAGTATGTATTATTGCAAATATATGTAATGAGTGTAAAGTATACAATAAAATGTTTGATAATGCTTTATAACATATCGGCGAACATTACTAATGCCAACTTGGTTTTCATTCTTTAAAAGCTGTACATGATCTCTGAGTCAATTCGTCTCGTTTGCAATACATTATATATATATATATATATATATATATATATATATATCTTTCTGAAAATGACTATTAGTTAATTTATTTGTATAATTAGAGAAATGTGTAACAATGAATATAACGGATAATTTGAATGTTTAGGTCCCAAAGTCATTGTTTCGCTGCTTCGTCTTGTTTATGTTACATTTGTTTGGATGCTTTGTTTGTTTAATTTTTTTTACTTTAAAAAAAAATACTTAATTAAAAAAAAATGCAAATTAAGAAAGATAACAACGGTGAAAACCTGACAAACTATCATCAACGTAGGATGGTGATAGAGCAGTGCAACCCGACATGTTAGAAAACGCAGGAAAAACTCATTAAAGGTCCACACACACACACACACACACACACACACACACACACACACACACACACACACACACACACACACACACACACATTTATATGGTGTTGCAATTATGTATGTATGTACCCCTCTATATATGGATGTGTAATTATACATATATATAGGCCTATATATATCTTTATATATATATATATATATATATATATATTTACATATATATTTATAGATACAATATCTGTCTATAGATATATATATACATATATATATAAATAGATAGATAGATAGATAGATATAAAATATATATATATATATATATATATATATTATATCGATAGGTATTATATATAAAGTTATACATATGTACATATATTATATATATATGTATATATATATATATATATATATATATATATATATATATATGATATTATCACACATGTATACACTTCTGATACTCAAGCCCATGCTCACGGGAGTATACCCTGGTGTAGTGAGCAGGCCCGTCCACTATTACTCATAAGTAACACTAGACAGGGCCTGTTGGAGGGGCATATCAGTGGCATCCCGGCTAAACTACTCCCTCTCCCACCAAGATACATCTAAGCCAATAGGTGTGGGGTAACTCGGCTGTCTACCTCTTAATCAAAAACCATGACTGCACAAACAGAGCAACGGCCCCCATTCCCCGGAGGCGAAAGAGACCCTGGTTACGGCAGCAATCAGGATCCGTCCGCGCTAAAAATCTCCGGTTAAAAAAAGGCTGCCCAACGTTGATGAACCTTTGAACATGTAAGAACTGAATCCGACTTTTAGCATTACTTGAGGAGCTCTCTTTCATTAAATGGGATGATGTAGGAATTCGGAGTAGGTTTCTTAGTTCACAAACGTTTAGAAAAGCATTCTTTAGTGTTAGCTTCAGTAACAATAAAACTAATCAATAAGTACAAATTAAAGATTGTTCAATTCTAAGCTCCAACCTGCAGCCACAGTGATGAATAGGGAGCTTCTATGAAGAAATTAATTTAGCCAGCGAGAGAGTAAAAACCCATTTCACAATAATTATCGGAGACTTTAACTAAAAAGACAGGAGATACTGTAGTGGGGAATCACAGAATGGCACTAGGATTAAGAGGGGACAAATGCTAGTCGAGTTTGCGGAGGTTCGATCACTCAATATCATGAATACATTCTTCGAAAAAAGACTAGAGCAGAAGTGGACATGAAATTCACCATCTGACAACAAAAACGAAATTGACTTCATAATTTCAAATATGCGTAACATAATAATAATAAAATTAAAAAATGTTATTATTAAAGTAAATGTTGCCAGCGACCACAGAACGGTCAAAGGCCAAAGCAAATTACACCTCAGACTTGAAGACCAGAGTGACCGAATTTAACCTTAATATCCAAAACATATTCATTTCTCAGCGATGATCGCAACATTGACCAAATCAACAAACAGTCCAGTTACATAATAAAGGAATCTGCACTTGAAGTAAGCGGTAAGAACGTCAAGCAAAGCTCCTGCAAGTTCTCGGTAGAAACTAAACAGAGAAAATGTAGGGTCATGAAAGTATCATCAAACAGGGACAAAATCGAATTTGCTGAACTAACACAGACTGTAAATAAAAAGAAGAGAGATGTACAGTAATACAATACTCAAATAATAAAGGAAACATTGATCTCAGGTTCCCGCATGAAAACAGCTAAAAGGAGACTCGGAATGTATGCAATAAAGAAACCAGACGGACAGGTGACATATAATAAGAATGCAATCATAAGAGTAGTAGAAGAGTTTTACAGGGATCTCTACAACTCAAACGAACTGCCATGGAGAGAAGTGAACGTGGGAACTAGAGACGTACCTAACAACTGAAGAAATAAAAAGAGCACTTAAAGGCATGAAGAGAGGGAAAACACCAGGTGAAGATGAAATTAGTCTAGACCTTATGATAGATCTAGGAGATTCTGCAACAGTGAAATTAGCCTATCTTTTTAAAAAAATGCCTTCTCAATTTAAAAAGCTCTGAAAGCCAGGAACATTATTTTTGTATGTAAAAAAGGAGATAGAAAGGAGTAAAACCCCTTCCGACCCATAAGCCTCCCTTCAGTTATTACAAACTGTTCACAAATGTCATCACAACTTGCATCTCTGACATTCTGGATTCTGATCAGCCTAGAGAATAGGCAGGCTTTTGCAGTGGATTCTCAACAACAGACTACATCCACACGCTCACCCATATAAGAGAAAACATAAATGAATATAGGAAACCCGTGTTATGACATTCATCGATTACAATAAGGCATTTGACTGTACAAATAGCAGCAGTACTAGATGCTATTTCAAGACGGGGTAAAGGAGTTGTATTGGAAAATATATACAAAGATGGGACATCAACCATCAAGCTCCATACAAAAATATAAAATGCGAATTAAAAATAACATTACACCAAAACTGTTTACAGCTTGCCTTGAGGAAATATTCATGAAGCTTGAATGGAATGGAAATGGTTTCAAAATAGGAGACAAATACCTAAACAATATTAGATTTGCAGTTCAGTTCAGTGAATCTGCAAATGAAATGCAGCAATTGATAAACAATCCGAATAGAGAAAGTCTCAAAGTCGGCCTAAGCATGAACATGAAAAAGACTAAGATCATATTCAGCAGCAGAGTTAATTTCGAACAGATACATGTACAAAGAAAAGCGCTAAAGATAATGGACAAGTATATATATCTAGGACAACTCGTACAGACAAACACATCTAGCAAAGAGGAAATTAAGCGATGCTTCAGTCTGAGCTGGAGCACTTCGTCAGACACACTAACATACTAAGAGGCTCCTTGCTATTATGTTTAAAAAAAAAAAAAAAGTCTTTCACCAATGCGTCCTTCCAGTTGTAACCTATGGGTCAGAAACATGGACGACAACCAAATTACTGTAGAGCAAACTAATAAGTACCTAGAGAGGGATGGAGAGGCTGATGCTGGGAATTAGCCTAAGAGATCGGGTGATGGCGACGTGGATCAGGGAACAGACAAAAGTGGAAGATATACTTGTGAGCATCAAAAAGAAAAATTGGCAATGGGCAAGTCACATTTCGGAGACAGAACGACAGATGGACAAAGAAAAAAAACAGACTGTGCTATAGATAACGTAAAGAGGCCAAGGTCCAGACCAATAATGGCGTGACGAAATAACGAAATTTGGGGGCCAAGACTGGAAACAAAGAACGAAGACAAAGT
>NC_061820.1:22678780-22683780 GCF_019202785.1 Penaeus chinensis | reverse complement strand
GACGTCACACCGAGGTCTCGGGGAATCTTTTGATTGCTCCGGATTAGGATTAGGTTATCCGCTCAACGAGATTACTTTTGAATGCTTTACAGATGATGGAATCGCAAATTGTTCTGGAGCTACCGGCCTACTTTCCCGGTAGTTTAAATCGTAGCGTCAGACACACACAAATACATACACGGTCGCGCGCACACACACACACACACACACACACACACACACACATACACACACACACACACACACACACACACACACACACACACACACACACACACACACACACACACACACACACACACACACACACACACACACACACACACACACACTCATTCACTCAGACACACACAAACAAATATATGTGTGTGTATATACATATATATATATAAAGTATATATAATATATATATATATATATCATATATAATATATATATATATATATATATATTCGCCTTTATATCCATTCATCCGTCTCACTATCTGTCTACACTTCAGTATATCTGTCCACTTACCTACCTACCTCTCTATCTACCTGTTTATCTATCAGTCATTCTATCTATCTAGCCATCTGTCTATCTGTCTGTCTATATATCTATCTTCTGTACCCACCTATCTATGTATCTACCTATCTGTTTATCTATTTATCTATATAGTTATCAAACTATCACACACACACACACACACACACACACACACACACACACACACATATATATGTATATCCATTATAGATATTCGCAATCAAATTACACATACACTGATTTATGGACTCCCTACACACTAAGGTACCCATTTACAATTCATAATATTCAAAGGCAATTGCACCTCGCTGTTCCCGCCATAATAAAACCGAGGCACAACAGCTGCTGACGTCACACCGACAACAATGTCTTCGCCAACGGGCCATTCGTGTAAGCAAACACGCAACGCGCTTCTCCCCGTAGAGATAAATTTCCCAACGCGATTGCTTGCTTGACAGGAAAGGGCGAATATATAAAAATGGAAACATATACAGCTGTGAAATTTGGCTTCAAAACATAAATTTTCAGTTTGGAAATTGCTAAGTACGGTTCGAATTTCAGAAAATGCGGGATTTCTTTTGTACCCTGTTATTGGATTTCACATCATATTTCAATGAGGTTTTGCATCATGGCTCACCCAGCTGCGGCAAAGTTTGTCAAAATATATCTCACAGTCGGAGAATGAAGGAAACCGTCGTGAGTTAATGTGGAGGGATCAGCTGGATTTTCGTCTGGCTGTCCTCTTCGTCTTTACGTCTCACTCTCTCTCTCTCCATCCTCCCTATTTTACACCCCCTTTCTCGTCCCTTTTATTTGTTTCTTTCACTCTATCACCCTCCACGGGTCCCTTTCCTTCTCTCTCTCTCTCTCTCTCTCTCTCTCTCTCTCTCTTCTCTGTCTGTCTGTCTGTCTGTCTGTCTGTCTGTCTGTCTGTCTGTCTGTCTATCTGTCTGTCTGTCTGTCTGTCTGTCTGTCTGTCTGTCTGTCTGTCTATCTGTCTGTCTGTCTGTCTGTCTGTCTGTCTGTCTGTCTGTCTGTCTCTCTCTCTCTCTCTCTCTCTATCTATATATTTATCTATCTACCTCTCATTCTCTCTCTCTCTCTATCTATATATTTATCTATCTACCTCTCATTCTCTCTCACCTCTTTTTCTCTCTCTCTTCTCCCAATTATAGCTACAAATGAAGCCCTATATTTACACAGTTAATGATAACATTGAATTTTTTTTTTTTTTTTTTTTTTTTTTTTTTTCCTAAAGAAAGCCAAAGCGTCCCTTTTTCTTCTCATTTGACAAACATAGAAAGAAATTACTCGTGTCGCGTGTCAACATGACCCATGGGAATGTGTGAATAAGTCTAGCAAGCCTTAATGAGTTAATGTTGGCTCAACTGTGTTTGTCCAGTACTTGACACAGCCCTGAGGTCTCAGGGCCTCAGAGATTTTTTGCTCAAGGGTTATGTTGTTGCTACTGCTAATGCACTTCCTCTCTACTACAGCTACTTCTGCTTATACTGCTACTACTGCTATTTCTACTACTTTTACTATTACTCCGACTGCTACTGCTACTACTACTATAAATACTATTACAGCTTCTCTTCCTCCCTCTACTACTACTATTACTACTGCTAACTACTACTGCTTCTACTTCTACAACTCTTGCTATTACTACTACTAACTACTGCTACATTTCCTACAGCTATTATTACTACTTCTTCAACAAAAACAACAACAACAACAACTACTACTAACGTTGCCACTGTTATCACTGTCATCGTCGTCAGTATCATTATTATCATCATACCATTTTATCATTATCATCGCCACCATCATCATCATCCCTTACAAAGTTATTACTTTAAAAGTGGCAGTTGTGGTGGCAGAAAATTGTTAAATCGAAATGAGTCCAGACAAAAGGATAGCGTGACACGGGACGGAATAGTCATAGTCTGTCTACGGTTCTAGGATATTGTGTCGCGCGGAGACTGTCGCTGGGGCGGTGTCGCCGCGACGCGCTGCGACGTGGCTTCCGTTTCGCGGGTGGATGAAGTGTCGCGGGGCCGGCGTGTTGCCGTTTGCGTCAATTGTCGACGGGCCGGATTTGGGAAGAGGTGTTGAAGGTGTAGCGGGCGTAGTTTGGTGTATGGAATACATAATAGTAGTGGTATCAGACATGTGAACCGTATATCATGTGTTTTTTCTCGGGGTATTGATAAAATGTTTTTGTGATGAGCATGACTGGCCCAGGTGGAAATAGCGTCCAGCAGTCTCTGCACAAATCAATGGGGAAGGTGGATGAGCTACGACCCCGTAGCGGAAGAGCTTTTAGGAAGGAAAATAGTACTCTCTCTCTCTCTGACCCCACGCCTAGTCTAAAGGCAGAAGCCCAGAGGGTCATTGCAGCCATCACTCCTCCGGGTAGTAGAACATACTTCACGGATGGATCGGTCGATCCCTTGAGTCACACTGCAGGCGCCGGCTTTGCAGCAAGGGATGCCAGGCAATCCATGAGGGTAACAGACAACGCCTCCTCGCTACAGGCAGAGGCAGTTGCAATCATGGGAGCTCTAGCCCACGCGTCCCTAAGGGAAGGACACGTGGTCATACATACAGAATCCAGGGCAGCCATTGACTGTCTTCAGCACAGCTCATCCACAGGCAACATCTACCTCCTGACCAAGATTCTTTCCATAGCACAAAGAATTCTTGCTCAGGGTAGAAGAAGAATCATCAACTGGGTCCCTAGCCACATTGGCATCAGAAGGAACGAGCTTGCTGATAGACTAGCCGTCGCTAGCCCCTAAACCCCATGAAGATTAAACCAAGCCGAAAATGACTTAAGGAAAAGTGTAATGCGGCCGCCCGTACCTTCCTCCTGCAGCTTCACAGAGAGGAAACGAGATCCTCCCCCTCGGCCAGCTGGTACTCAGACGCCACAGGCTATGAACCACTGGCACTCTCTGAAATATAATCAACAGAGGTACCGAAGTCATTCTTCACAGAATGCGCCTAGGTTACTACTGTACATTGCAGATTATAGAAACAATAGACCGTGAAGAAAGGTGTTGCATGCCCTGCGGCGAACCGAACGCCACACTAGTACAGTACTTAGAGAATTGTGAGCATACACAATTCCTGAGACAGGGACCGCCTACAACAGCCGGTAAAGAGGTTATGCGATTGTTTACACCATGGCGGCAGGAGCGCCTGCTGGCAATCCCACCGCCACGGTGAGCACCGGGTGTCAAACAACCAATTGAGACAGCCGTAAAAAGCTGACACAAGCCGGGCCATATATAGAAGGCCCGGGCGAAGCTAGAACTTCGCAAATCTCAATCGCATCTCTCTCTGCGTACCCTCAGAAAGCAATGGTAAACAACTGAGTATTTTGCCTAGTTATATCATGATGAGCCTGTTTGGTGATAGGGGATAAATCGTCCCTGACCCTCCCGACCATAGTCATAAGTGGAATAGTGAAAAAACAGGCAAAAACCAAGCGAAATAAATAATGTCTTAAGGGCTAAGGTGGCAATGCACCATGAAAGCGTGTTCAGACTCATTCTACTGTATCTGATACAGAGTTTGAGCTAACAACAAATGAGAACCACTTGAATTTTCGATAAGAATAAAATTTCATAGTGTGGTAATGCACCAGGATCAGCTTCATGACCTCGGTGTTATGCAAAAGAGATATGGTGTTAAGCACGTGTACAGTGGCAGTGCAGTCAATGACCCATTGCAAACAAGAAAGCGGTTGAATGCACTCCTACCGTCCTCAACCTCAGTACTGTAACCTCCTTGGACTTGATGAGATTTCAGACCTTCAGGATACTCTTCCCCTCTTGCCAGACGCTTAAAAGGGTTATTATCAGGGCATAACGCCTGAAGCACAGAAGGGGAGGAATACGTCGAGGGCGATATTCTCGCAGCAACTTTCTCTTCAGAATCACCAAGGAGCAGGGAAAGATATGGATGTAAACAATGATAATGCTGTTTACATGCATTGTTATTACTGTATGTCTTTGCAGACGATTGTCTGACAAGCGATTTTTATTTAGAGATAGTTGGATGATAGTTATGATAATAAGGACAATGATAATGGGGTACTTTATAAGTATCCACCCTGTGAAGTCATCACAGAGCGAGCAGCCAAGGCTTTGGCAGAATTCTCGCCCTAAGAGATCAAACTAGACATTTTTTTTTTTCTACGGTAGTGTCTAAACTCAGTACAAATTAAATCAAGAAAAAAATTATCCCCCCCCCCTCTCTCTCTCTCTCTATGCTATCATCGTAGAGGAGGCAGTTTTTTCCCCACTGTACTGATGTGTTTTATAGAAGTATTGCATGCTGCATTCGACATGCATGTGCTATATCACAATAACACATTTGAGAAATGTTAGATTAAAACATATTTGCAGGCTTTACTGTTATGCATTTTAAAAAATCGTAGTATTTGAAGCGCTTGAAAAATCTCAAGA
>NC_061820.1:22671280-22676280 GCF_019202785.1 Penaeus chinensis | reverse complement strand
CCACACCAGTGACGCTACCACACCAGTGACGCTACCACACCAGTGACGCTACCACATCAGTGACGCTACCACACCAGTGACGCTACCACATCAGTGACGCTACCACACCATTATCCGCTGTTGTTCAACCAAACAAACGAAATATTCACCTTTAAATCGATGGCATGGCCAGTGATTCTCGAGCATTTCCGTTTTTAAACAGTTATTCTTTTGTATAGTATTGTTGCGCTTCAACGTGAAACTAGGATTTGAAAATAGGTTTCCATTTGCATGTTTATAGAATTATAGTCGATAAAAATATTAGACACTCCAAGAGCCACAGAGGTTAGACTTCATGCCCGAGGTGTACTCGCGCTCCTGTGAGGTAGCAGCTGATTATACGCGATGATAATTCATTTGCTCGTGAATAATGATAATTACGTGGGCTGCAGGGAGAGGCTTGTTACTATTTATGAATAATTGCTTTTATTGTTTATATTATTTCTATTTTGAGTATAATTAGCAAAAAAAATATATATATGGCAACAATAATTACAATAATAATGATAATAATGATGATAATGATGATAATGATGATAATAATTGCAATAATGATGATGATGATAATTTCCAGCCTACCACTATCGAACCTCCTTAGCCTCAATATATATTGTATGCTTTAGAATGCCTATTATGCACGCATTTCGGTGCTTCTTACGTCTTCGTGAAATCCTCACTTGTTCGACTAGGCTCCGTCATATTTATTTAATGCTCAATATGGTACTGTAGTGTTTTAAATGTTATAACACACAGTCCTTTTTATCGCATATATAACTGCTATCAGTCTTTTAATGCTAATAAGGTTAAAAGGACCCCTCGTGTGATAAATGTTTCCCCGTTCCTGTCGTTAATTTCTCTAGCAATTTATTTCACCGACATTTTTTCTCCATTATCGGTTTTAACATTATGAAGTTCGCCTGATCATTTTGATGCACACCAAAGCTCCAGTTATTCACTTATTAGTCTCTATCATTCAATATATATTGTCAGTAAAGAAAAATATAATTTATTGAGCAGCAATAGGAATGATGCACAAAGGAAGTGTCTTTATTTTCACGTGAATATATATATATATATATATATATATATATATATATATATATTATATATATATATATATATATATACATATATATATATACATATATATATATATATATGTATACATATATACATATATATATATATATATATATATATATATATATATATATATATATATATAAACGCGTAAAAAGGGGTTGAAGGGAAAATGTGTTCCAGAATAACGAGAGCGAAAATCCAGTTCGTTGGATGTTCCTTCCACATCTTGAAATTAATTAAGCGTCTGCAGCCCCTCTCAGCAAACGGTGTGTAGTTTCATGTTAGTTTTAATGCTTTAGTAGGATTTTCATCGTGACACACAAATGGAAATCACTCCTTTCCGCGCGCGTGTGGTGTGTGTGTTTGTGTGTGTGTGTGTGTAAATATATATACATGCATATATGTATATATATGCATATATGTATATATATACATATATACATATATATGCATATACATATATATGCATATATATATATATATATATATATATATATATATATATGCATATACATATATATATGCATATATATATATATATATATATATATATATATATATATATATATATATATATGCATATACATATATATATGCATATTTATATATATATATATATATATATATATATATATATATATGCATATACATATATATATATATATATATATATATATATATATATATATATATATATATGCATGTACATATATATGCATATATATATATATATATATATATATATATGAATATACTTATATATATGCATATATATATATATATATATTTATATATATATATGTGGATATACATATTTGTATATGCATATATATATATATATATATATATATATATATATATATATATATATGCATATACTACCGTGGGGAGGCAGGCCTTGCCAGTCTGCCTTCCCAAGATAACCGTATTGGTAGCCGAGCATATAGTTGTTGGTGCTGGGGGGAGGGCTAATGTCCCTTCCACCCAGCAAGTACGGCAGACTGTGGGTCCCTCTGGGTTGGCGACCGCTGGGACTCGGGTAGGGAGCGAGGGTTACCCGTCATCCCATCTGGGTCCCGGCGCCCGCCAACCTTGCGTGAGGCTTGTGGGGGAAAGACCTAGGCAGCCCTGCAGGCGGATTAGACGACCTGCAGCCAGGCAACCCCCTCTATATGGGGCGGCGTCGGTAGGGGGTGGCAGAGGTGGCGCCAACCCGGAGTGACTGCCCAAGGTTAGACCTCAGGTGGGCTGTCAGGGCGGGGGCTTGGAGCATCTGTTCCTTGCGACAGGACGATTGGTTATAACTACTGTCGAAGGAATTGAAGCAGCTGAGAGTTGAGGTGGCTGCTCTCTCAGAGGTGAAAAGACCTGGCAGCAGAATGATTACTGTGGGTGGCTACACTTATTATCCGTCCAGACGCAGCAATGGCCACCATCTCCAGCAGAATTCAATCCTCGGTTGTTGAGGTCTCTCCAGTCGATGAGTGTATTATGGTATTGACCCTGAAGCTCAGTTTATATACATCCTACAGATGTATATATATTTGCCTCTGTAACAGACAGCCGTTCTCAGCGAGATATTTATACTGTTCTAGGTGACTTCAATGCGGTATCCGGCTGCGATCGAGTTGCTACAAGATGTCTGTCAGTCCTCATGGCTCAGGAGCTGATGCTGGCAGCAAGAATAGCCTCCTTTTCTGTGACTTTGCTAGGTCCCAGAAATTGAGGATTTCTGGCTCCTGGTATCAGCGTTCTGACCCACATCGCTGGACTTGGTACAGTGATATGGGTGATGTGGCAAAGGAGATTGACCACATCCTCGTTAGCACTCGATGGAGGATTCTCCAGAACTGCAGGGCGTATCGAAGTGTCGAGTTCTGTGGAACTGATCATAGATTAGTTGTGGCTACTCTTCGGGTCCAATTTAGAACCCCCCGTCGCCCAAATGAACACCCTAGGGTGTTTCATGTGGACAGATTGAGGGAGGATGAGTGTGCCCGGGGGTTTGCTTAGGCTATCTCTGGTCGTTTCACAGCACTCGAGGGTCTGCTGGACCCTGTCCTTCTGTGGGACACCTTCAAGTGTGAAACGCTTGATGCAGCCTAAGAATCGATTGGTGCATGCCCAAAAGCAAGACAATTCCATCTTGTAGGAGACACTGGAAGCCACAGATGCTTGTTGTGCGGCTCGATTGTCAGGGGATCGCAACTTGCACCATTCCCTGGTGGACATTATTAGGTCACTGTAGAGAAGGGATAAGGAACAGCTTATCAGGAATCTTGCAGAGGAGGTCGAAAGCCATTTCTGAGTATTTTGAGCCGTTGTATCAGGTTTATCCACCAACAGGTAACTTGGATGTGGGTAATGTTGAGATTCCTCTGCCAGACCCACCCATTGGCGAGGATCCACCCTCCCTGACTGAAGTTAGGGGGGGGGGCGATTTCCAAGCTGAAGAGTGGTAAAGCAGCAGGTATCTGTGGCATCCCAGCTGAACTGTTAAAGGCTGGTGGAGAACCTATGGCAAGGGGCTTGCATGCAGTCCTGTCTACCTTCTGGCAGACTGGTACCATTCCCCCTGACCTGCTGTGAGGTGTGGTCGTCTCTCTCTGGAAGGGGAAAGGGGATCGGTGGGACTGCAGCAATCACTGAGGCATTACACTACTCAGTATACCAGGCAAAGTACTCGTGCACATCCTACAGAAATGTATCAGAGACCACCTGCTGAGGCACCAAAGGCTGGAGCAATCTGGATTCACTCCTGGTAAGTCTGCAATAGACCGCATCCTGGTGCTTCGAGTCATTGTAGAGCCCTGTCGTGAATTCGGACATGGGCTGCTCACAGCTAACATTGACCTCAAGAAGGTGTGTGATACGGTGCATTGCGAATCACTCTGGGAGATCCTGAGGAGTTCCAACAAGGATTGTTGGATTGATAGCAAACCTGTATACAGGAACTGAAAGTGCTGTAAAGTGTGATGGGGGCTTGTAGGGCTTCTTCCCTGTTAGATCAGGAGTGAAGGCAAGGCTGTGTTCTTGCACCAACACTTTTCAACACTTGCATGGATTGGATACTGGGTAGAGCTACTGTCCAAAGTCACTGTGGAGCAACTCTGGGTAATATCAAGGTTTCAAACCTTTACTTTGCTGATGATGTTGCCATTCTATCTGAATCTCTGGAAACCTTAGTAGCGGCTCTTGATGCATTTAGCAATGAAGTGAAGCCCCTGGGGTTAGAGGTCTGGACCAAGACCAATATCCAGGATTTTGGGGGCCTAGTAGGAGACCCTGTGCAGTCGGTACATACTTGTGGTGAAAACATCTAATTTAGAGAGAGTTTTATATACCTCAATAGTGCAGTTCACGACTCTGGGCTGTCAGACCAGGAAGTCAGTAAACGGATTGGCCTGGCAGCAGGGGTCATGAAATCTCTTGACAAGAGTATTTGGAGATGATGGTACCTGTGCAGAAGGAAAAAGCTACGTGTCTCAAAGGCCCTGATACTGCCAGTTTTACTATAAGGTAGTGAAACCTGGATGCTATCTTCTGCTTTGAAATGTTGTCTTGATGCCTTTTGTAACAGATCCTTGTGCCGGATCATGGGGTACAGTTGGCGGGACCATGTGTCCAACCAACGGTTGCACCGTGAGACCGGTACAGGACCTGTTACTTGCACAATTCGCGATCCCCAACTCATGCTATACGGCCACTTGGCTCGATTCCGGCAGGATGACCCTGCCCACCAGGTTGTCTCTATCCGAGACAACCCTGGGTGGAGGAGGCCTGTGGAAAGACCGAGGAAGTCGTGGCTTGGGCTTGATCGATCAAACCTGTAGTAAGGAGCTAGAGAAGGGCCAGGCTCCTGCCTGGCGGCTCGTCTT